>NC_134402.1:342051277-342351277 GCF_038048845.1 Mixophyes fleayi | reverse complement strand
AAGTGAGGGACATGTGAGATAAAGGGAGGACCAGGGTTAAGAGGAATATTGCTTACTTCTAAAAGCAGGAGAGAAAATGCAGAAAGTTCTGCAAAAATGTGCCTAATGGAGTACAATTACACTGGTCATAAGTACTGAGACCTTATAAATTCTCCTATTGAGCATTGACATTAAAACATTAAGCACAGGTAAGATTTCTCCAAACTATTAATTATTCTAATTCTTTACACTGTTCTACCCTTGTTTCCTTAAAGAACAAAGGATCAAAAGAGAGTATGTTTCTTGCATATGAGGTTGGAACTTTTCAAGAACCAAGCAATCTGTAGGAATTTGATAAGATGCCCTTAGAAAGTCCTGCTTTTCCCCTGAGATTTCTGTTCCTAAATACTTTCACTGTTGTAAGTAGGACACAGAATTAAACAAACGACTTTACATAATTAAAGCTGTTCTTCTTAAGATGTCCATATGTCTTTCAATACCTTTTCAGTCAGAGATAGTAACTCTTTCTGATTGCACTCTCAGCAACTTCACAAGCCCCTGTTCAGTGTATCTGAAAAACAATCTGGAGTTGATGGGGATGCATAAAATATGAATTCTTGAGAAGAATGGTATACAGAAAAGGGCACATTTTCACAAAGAATGAAACATTACCAGCAGCTGTGCCTAGTTAGACGTTTAGAGCCGAGAATGGGAAAAGCTTCATTTTTATGCATTATGCGAAATGATACTGTGCTGGCAATGATGAGGAAGCTCATATAAGCAATCTGTGTACATTTTGTTTCCTCAAATTTATGTATTCATTGGAGAAAAATATTCAAGAATCCAGAAATAAAATCTCGCTCGGCCCCTAAACTAAATACCTCCTGTACATGCAAACACTTTAGATGATGTTTCCTCTTATTGTCCTCTAATTGAGAGGGATGTTTGCACACTGAATTACACTGGATTATTTGGCCACACTGCATGCTGCATTATGTTCTTGGCAGTGGTGCATTGCTGTGTGCTTGTGTGTTTCTGACAGATTGCTTGTTTGCTTTCTCAGATGATTTGCTGTTTTTTTATGGAAAAGCAGATATTGCTACAAATAATTTGACAGTAAATGTGTTTAGGAACATTGACAAATATGTAATTGCTTTTTTATTGAAAGGCTTTGTGTGGTTTGTGTCTTGCTGAAATATAATTTTAGTAGCATTGCTTATTGGCAATAGTACATAACTAAAGTACCATGGCTAAGCTATATCATTTAATGCTGTCCCTCAGCAAATTGAGTCTGCAATATACATCCTCATAAAAATTGTCCCACCTTTCATTAACCCCCTACCCCCTAATTTTCCCAAGTTCTCTCGTGCTTTCAAAAATATTACAAATGCAGTGATTGCTTATTAACTCAGATGAACTATCTATACAACATAATGAATACATTATCCTGTGCATCCCTGTAGTTATGAAGAAGTAAATATTGCACAGGACTAAAGTTTATGGGATAGGCTCTTGCAATTGTTTCATTAAATGACTTTTACAGTCTTAGCAGCTATTTTTCTTTGAATTTAGATGATCTTGTATGTTAATAATAAAGTCAGAAATAAGACTAAGAAAAGCCGGTAGAGGTGTTGAGCCTGCATAAGGTGTGACAGGGTATAGTTATTGGATGGTGTAAGAATACATTTCAACTATATTTGATGGCAAATGTACATTAACTCAACTGTGGGTGATGTCCCTACACTATGGATTGCCGGTGACACTGACTGTTTCCCAGCTTCTTATAACCTTTTACTCTTTATACCACTTCTCTGCTATCACTTTGTATTACTTTGGGCTCTCGAGTATACTACTGCTAAGCGTTTGGTACAAAATTAAATATCTTTAGCAGGCGATGCATAATGTTTTTAGAAAAAGTATTTTCCTGGATTACTTTCCATGATTGTTAAAATAATGAATTCTAAATTGATTTTTATTTTACATTACAATAGTTAAATCACATCAGGGAGCTTCAAAATTATGCAAATGTAATTCAGATTTAGGACAGACAGGCCTGGCACAGATTGTGAAACCAGTCGCTTGAAGTGAAATGTGTTCATTAATAATTGTCTGGTATGTCTTAAATATGCTAACTTGTTTAGTGATCACTCAGCCTCATATTTGTAGTATGGTAAAAAATAACAATCAGTTCTGACTTAAGGTACCCATGCACTGGCTGATCTAACTGTTTAGACCAACTTCCAGGTGGACAAATCCGACAGGACACCATTAGGATAATGACAGCATGCACGGCCACATACAGTCCTTGTCTGTCTACTTACTGTCCTTCCGAATTAACATCTGATAATATTAGATAAAATGATGATTGGGGTCAGCAGTATTTGTGTCCCCATGCATGCTGCTAATTTCAGGTGTATATGGGCACTTTAAAAGTGAAGAGCTTTAAAAAAGTTAGATCTCCATCTGGTCTTAATTTAACATTAAACAGCTAGACTTGTAGACTTACATGTGGGTTGGCAGTAATAGAAACATAAGAGAAAAATGATGTATATTGCCAAGGACAGGATAAAGGAAGATCACTGGTGTAATTGTAGAAAATAGAATACATTTAAGGTCACATACTACAGAAACTAACATACTTTCTGGTACTCAATGATATGAGACATATTTAGATGACTAGAGACTGGCCATGTCCATCATTCATATTTTAGGCAAGGCTAGCAACATGCTTTTAATTAACAGTACACTGTTTCTCAAAGTGTCAAAGTAATAGAAATGTGAATATGGAAAACAAGCTCAAAACAAACAAAGATCCCAAAAGTCTCTATGATGTCTGTTGCGTGCAATATGGTAGTGTTGGGGTGATGCATTATTTAGTTTAGGGGGAAGGTTAACACAGATTGCACTTCATCTATCATTCTACTTATAAATCATTCTTGAAAGGTAAGGCCACCAATATATAGCTTGTTGTCACATTTTCAGACAGCCCTAAATAAGACGACGATATGGGAAAAGAGAAACAAAGGTAAAGTATATAAGACAAGGTATGGGTCATTGACAACCTACCCGGGATTATTACATTAAGAAGGGCAGAGTCATTGTGCCCCATTTGATTATATTACATAATGGATTCACCAAAAAATTTCTCTGACTGTAAAATGTCTTTCTGTTTTCTAAAAAACGCGTATTATCAAGGGAACACAAGCAACAGTTAATCTATTCAGACAAATCTATACACACTGATTCATACCCATTAAAAATACATTGTACTTCTCTCAAGTTGTGACTTAAACAGCAGTAATGTAAAGTATGGTTTGCGCGTCTTTCCATGCTAATTATTACTGTATTACTATACCTTAGAATAAATGGACAGCTTCAGAAACTGTTTATACTTGATAAGCAGATGCTGTCATCACAAATGAAGAGTGATTTACGCTCTGTACCGTACAACCTGTGTTAGTTATATACACTAACCACGAAGATCAGTTTGTGGAATAAGAAGACCTCATACCCACTGGTTTAATTTAGTCCATTTTTCTACTACAAGGCATGGAAACTGGAATTGCAGCAACCACATACCCACGGCAATAATTACTCATGTTCAGGTGTTTTTCTGAAGGCTGCTTGCTCCATTCAGTTGTGTTTACTACAAGTAAAAGCACTGGGGTAGCCTAGTTGACCTCCAGTGATCTACCAAACTCAAGTAAAAAGGATTATCCTTTTTTCTTGACTATGTTTGTGTTTGATATGAGTTTCCATTTACCTTTTGTTCTTTCATTTTTTAATACAAAACAACCTCCATACTGTATGAGACATTAAATCTTCTTGTTTATAGCAACATTATTCTACAGAGGATAAATATCTAATATATAAATGTCTAGTGGCGTGTGTTAGTCTGTCTGTCTGTCTGTGTGTGTGTGTGTGGAAAAAATAAAACCAAGCTGCAGCGCCACCTGCTGGGCGGAGTTATACACTGACCTACTAAATTCTTGGTGTGTGTTGAAAAAAAAATTCAGAAAGGGCTGAAATTTGGTATACAAAGATGTTTTTAATTTGTTAATTTAATTTGTTAATTGTTAAAAGTGTTTATAAAGATTTAAAAAAATATATATATATTTCTTGAAGGAGAAGTGACAGTTGGGAGTGGTTGGTGGTTGAGGCCTGGGCTATGGCCCAAATGCATGACAAGAACCTTTTTAACACCTTAAGTAGCTTGATTTGACTAGAATGCATGAGTATCATGCACGGGTTAACTTGTATAGAATATATAGCTAGCTGCAGACTCTACATTTCCTCCTACTCCATTCATCCCCCTTTTATTTGTTAGCCAGAATAAACTTAAACATATATAGTTTTTTTTATTATTAAAGGAAATAATCACATATCTACTAAAGTGATTCTCAAACAGAAGGCTCTCACTGGCAAGACTTCTCTTCAAGGTGAAGACCAATTATATAGAAATATACATGCTGAAAGGGAGGGATTCTTAGGGGCCTATTTATTAATGGGCGAAAGCCCTATCTTTGGTGGAAACAGGTATTTTTGCCTGCGATATACATGAACAGGTTACCGTCACAATACTTGTTCTGTTATCACCATCCCAGGTTGGCAAGAAAATCAATGCAGAAAAAAGTTTTATTATTTGAATACAGTTTTTTTCTCTGGGTCAGTATTTTGAAAATAAATGTTTTACTTTTTTAACATTTTTATCTATTTTTTTTTAACTAAGTAGAAATGAAAGTCCAAGTTTACGCATCAGTTTTACTGCACATGCGTGAAGCAACTAGCTTGGCCACGCATGAGCATATTCCCTCAGATTGGCAAGGCAAAGAGCTAAGTTAATTGTTACCGCTCCTGGTCAGTGCCTCCAAGGTGGCCGAACGATAAAGTTATAGTGATTATAGCGATGGGTGTTTTTCTATCAGCGTGAGAAGCGGCAAAAAAAAATAGTAGTATTTTTAGAAATAGATCCCAGAGAGCTGAATGTGAAGTAGAAGGAGCTAAAAAAAGGGATCAGTAACTCCGTGTATATATGTGTCACTCACCGGACCGTGAGTGCTTCTTCCCGGACATTTAGGAACCGTGGCCGTCCTCCATCCTGAGGGTCTGCGCATGCGCAGCCCTTTCCAATCCTTCAGTGTATGTCCCTTTAACTTAATTGGCAGATCAGGCAACACTCCCTATATTAAGCACCTGTGGTCAACACCACGTTGCCTGATCTTGGAGTCTCATTCCCCATGAGTCTCTGAAGGTGTTCCTGTGTTTCCTCGTTTATTCAGCGCTGCTGATTCCTGTGGTTTCCAAACCACTTCTACCGCTGTGGTTTCCAAACCACTTCTACTTCTGTGGTTCCCATACCACTTCTACCATCAAGTGTATCATCGTGACTGTTAGCCGATTCCTATCCGCTGCCTCCGTGCACTACAGTCTTCTAAGCCACTTCAACTCTACCACATATCATTGTGACTGTTTGCTGATTCCTATCCGCTGCCTCCGTGCACTACAGCCTTCTCTCCACATCCACTCACCTGTTCATCATCAAGACTGTGAGCTGATTCCTATCCGCTGCCTCCGTGCACTGCAGTCTTCAACTTGCAACTCGTCTGTGTTTCATCATCGTGACTGTTAGCTGATTCCTATCCGCTGCCTCCGTGCACTACAGTCTCCAGCGTGCAACTCGTCTGTGTTTCATCATCGTGACTGTTAGCTGATTCCTATCCGCTGCCTCCGTGCACTACAGTCTCCAGCTTGCAACTCGTCTGTGTTTCATCATCGTGACTGTTAGCTGAGTCCTATCCGCTGCCTCTGTGCACTACAGTCGTCATCTCATCTCGCCCGTGTTTCCTCGAGACTGCTGCTATTATTGCCATCCGCTACTCTCCGTGATCAACAGCTCCTGGTCTACTCTGCTCTCCCGTGTTCCATCGCTATTGGCACCTGCTGGTTGCTACTGGTTACCTCCGTGTGTCCGCAGAGTCCTGCTGCTGCTGTCAGCGCTAATCGTCCATCTACTGCTGATCCGCTCTCCACGCCTTCCTGTGTTCCGCTGGTCTCTACCCGCCTGTCAGCATTGGATTCGTGTCTCATCAGCTATCCCTCTGCTAGACCATCACCATTCTCCTGGGTCCTCCAAGAGTCCAGTTCCATGTTCTACTGATTCCTGTGGAATCGTGTCCCAGCTGGTCTACTTACCTGTGCGCTGCACCTACTAGACCTCTGCTTCATCTATCCAGGGACTTCTCATCCTGCCGGCCTCCTGCCGCTCAGGTATCGCTGCACTCCTGTCTGACTGCCTGCTTCTGAACCACGGTATGCATACTTCTCATTGACTGTGCTGGTGTATTGCATATCTTGCTGGACTGTGTTGGTTCTCCTCTGGAGTCTACTATCCGCTGAGTCTATTGCCATCATTGACTGTATTATCTTGTGCCGGATTACTTCAAGAGACTTTCTATATTTGCAGTGCTGTTCAGTCATTCATATATATATCTATATTGTGCATATTACTGTGGATCGTGTTTAAGGTGCCGTGTTTACCCTGTGTTGCAGTCTCTCCCCGTGCATCTCCTCACATATATATTCAGTGGTACAACTTGCTAGCGGCAGACCACTGATCCCTGTTTCCTGTATCACCTGTTCCAGTATCCTCTCACATAGCAGTGGTACAACTTGCTATCGCAGACCACTGACTCCCCGGATACCTCCACTTGGATTCCATTCCTTCACACAGACAGCGGTACAACTTGCTATCCGCAGACCGCTGACTCTCATCACCTCCTCGTTTCTGTTGGACATTCCTCCTCACTATAGCAGTGGTACAACTTGCTATCGCAGACCACTGACTACCTTCACGTGTCCTTGTCCATACAGTTCCTCGTGTACTATTACCTCCATATTACCAGTGCTGCTAGTCATAGACTTTCCTGAGCATCTCATCATCTGCCATTTCCTGTTCCGTGATCACCCTGCTACCAGAGTACCCTATTACCACCTACATTGCTCTGGTAAGCCTACCACCTGGTGATCCCTGGGTAAAGACTCCTAGTGCCCGTGACAATATGTATGTATATGTATATATATATATCTAATATATAAAAGCCTAGCGGTGTGTGTGTGTGTGTGTGGAAAAAACTACCGGGTGACAGAGTGCTCAAGCTGCAGCGCCACCTGCTGGGCGGAGTTATATACTACACTGACCTACTAAATTCTTAGCATTATCTTCTAATATATAAAAGCCTAGCAGCGTGTGTTAGTGTGTGTGTGTGTGTGTGTGTGTGGAAAAAACTATTTTCTCAGAAAGGGCTCATCCAATTGACCTGAAATTTGGTATACTGACATTATTTGACAAAAAAATTGTAATAGTGAAGTCCGTTAACTTCCATCATCCCCCCTTCCCCCCGTGGGAGGGGTAGTAAAGGCTAAATATACGAGTTGAGGGGTCAAACTCATTTTCGTGAGGTAATTTTACCTCATGAACACACATGCTGTGTTAGTATGTGTGTGTGTGTGTGTGTGTGTGTGTGTGGAAAAAACTACCGGGTGACAGAGTGCTCAAGCTGCAGCGCCACCTGCTGGGCAGAGTTATATACTACACTGACCTACTAAATTCTTAGCATTATTTAATATATAAAAGCCTAGCGGCGTGTGTGTGGCGATGAAGATGACAAGAACCTTTTTAACACCTTAAGTAGCTTGATTTGACTAGAATCCATGAGTATCATGCACGGGTTAACTTGTGTAAATATATATATATATATATATATATATATATATATACATACACACACACTGTATATATACACACATATAGGGAGTCCATGCTTTTTTGAATGCATGGATTAAATTAGGCGGTACTTTATTTATACTACTAGACGAGTGAGTTGTGGAAACTGTCTTTGTGTGAATAATATAATGTAGATGTTTAAGTATCACATCATCTTTAATGAAGAGACTATACACTAAAAAGACTTCTTTTTTTATACAAAGATCAATAATTTTTTTATTAATCATTTGACATGTAAATCTTTTATTCTCACTTTCCTTTCATTTGTGGAAAAGTTATGTGGATATAAAGAGCTGTTTCATTAAACATTTATAGAGGTCTGCGGCCCTGACAGGTTCTTTGCATTCCGATTCCCTTGCAGTGTGGTGTGCTAATGTTCTTTTTAATTAGGAGTGACACTCGGTTTTCATGCACAATGTAACGGTGGGAGGGCGAATGCAGCAAATTGGAGAGAAGAACCTACATTGTGAGGGTACCAGCACAGCCTTTGGGAAATGATTTATTCTTTTTTGACATTGGTTATTCAAACAGTGGGCTCTTTCCCAAAAGGACATTTCTGTGAAAATGAAATTTTTTACTTTGACTCTCAATTCATGCTGTAGCTCTTGTGAACAGCAGAAGTGTACAGGCATCAGGATCAACAATCTAATTTCCTGCAAGTCACAATTTTTTCATGTTCCATCTGGTGCGATGTGAGCAAATTCTGGCAAAACGCTCTACAAATGAGCCTCTAGGTTTGAAGCCACTAATAGGCTCATATTAGACGTGCTCAATAATATCACATGGCGGCTTTTTACATTTTTTTATTAAGATAGTGATGTTGCATAATCTGTTAAAATTTTAGTTGATATGATGTCATCCATACAGATTTCTTCAATATATCTTTTGACCAGGAACTCGGGGGCATTTGTAGAACCTATCAGAAAGTATTTGGAATGCACATACGGTATTGTACATGTGTTCTAGATCAACCATGTTTCCAAAGTAACGTGTACACACATGCAAATGTCATAGCCGATAATAGACAAAAGCTGATAACATAGGTTGCAATTTGCTAAACGTGGTTTTCATTTTCCTGAAGCCTGATTTTAAGCTTCACTACTTGGAAGCACCAAGATAATTTGGTAAACTGTATGGATCAGAGACCACTATGAAAATGAAGAATACTTAGGTTTGTATCCACTTGAAATATGACTCTGATCTGATTCCATGAGGGGTAATCAATTTTCAGCGAGTTGTTTTTTTTTGACCGCGTTAAGTCATTTTAACGCTGTTTTTTATCATTTTGAGCGGGTTAACTTTATCCACAATTCAATTCCATTTTTAATGCTATGTTTTTTTCATGAAACGGTCCTCTCGCGCTCCAGTGGAAGGTCTATTGAAAGTATAGGGTGTGCGAGAGGCAGCCGCGTTAAAAACTATTCAATTGTTTTTTAACGCGGCGGGTAAAACAGGAAAATATGCTGTTTTATCTCGCACCTCTTTGGGGTGTGTTAAAAATAAAAAACCTCAGTTATTGAAATCATGTAATAATGTGGAAAAAAAGTTAAGCTTATGTTTATCACTAATGCCTAACTTGTGTAAGTTGATTTTCTTGTGAAAAAATAATGAAATAAAATAAACATAAAAAAATAAAATCACTAATTAATTAAGTTTTTGGAACAAATATGAATGTAGTAATGTGTTTTGACATGGCATAGATGATTCTATGGTAAAAAAATAGTTCAATTAAAAAATATGCTAAAGAAAGTACTTAAATGTAGATATTATCAATGTGTAATGCAATCTAATGTATGGAAATGTATGCAAAACTTTTGTTATGTGTTATACATGACCGCGTTAAAACTCCTCTGCACTCCCCTAAAATCTCGCAAACACAATTTTTAACGCGCGGGGGCAGCGTTCCCTCTTTTTCAGTTGAATTGCACTGCACGAGTTTACCCGCTGCACTAACTCAAAACGGTCGCTATTGCCGTCCAAAACCCACAGGAGATTTTTTTTTTTTTCATGCGGTGGGGAAAAAAAACTTGCTAACAATTGAATATCCCCCCATGTGTTACCATTTAGCTGTGTTCTCTGCATGGTGACCTCCGCTTGAAACATTCTTATTATAAATGATTTATTTATATGAGAACCAACCTACACTATGTATCCAATGACATTTGTTTTGTGTACTGGCTGTACTAAAAGTTCCATACCCACCGGCACTTTACGGTTTTTTTTTACACATTTAATATGCATTTTTTCACTGAAGACATTCCAATGCATTTTACATGCAGTAAACACAAAAAATGGAACAAGTAGCATTCTTGAAAATGCTCCCGTAATGCAGGTAAAAATGGCAATCGGTATGATATGACTAGAAAGTAAAACACATTTTAATCATATCCATTCAAGCTGAAATCAACATGGTGTGAAGACAGCTGAACGTCAACACATGAGATTATAGGGAGACACAATTACATTTTCAAGAGGATAGGTACCCTTCTATATGGATGTTTCAGAACGTGCATGACAGACCATAGATGTAAGTAGTAATGCATACTGTGACCATGTTCCATCACATGCTTTTCCAAATGTTTGATTGTATGGGACTTTAACCTACCAATTCTTATTTTATGCTTTATTAGTGATCTGTTCATTGCAAGTTGAGCTCAGAAAAGACAACAAAAAGGCAAATTTATATGCTATATCTGTCAATACTTTGTGGCCCAAGAATATATTCATACACTGGCAGTTCACACGTCCTTTGCTAATCTGTATGTTGCTTTATATTGCTGCATTTGCAAATAAACATTTATCATGCACCAGTACACATTGAGAAGAATTTGTAATTTCACTGTTTAAGAGTCTCTCTCTGTGGCAGCACTTGTATATACAATATATGACAAAGGCAGGAGTCATTCCCCCTTGAAGTTATGTGTGCTCTGTGTATTCTAGCTTTCAAATGAGCTTTTAAAAACTCCAAATAACTACTGCGTCCGCTTGTTTCTTAAACCTGCAATAGTAGGATGAGATCCGTACTATAGCTGTAGCTGTATTTACATTTGATAGCTAATTTCAAAGTGCACTGATCCTCTGATTTATAGAGAAGCAGATCCATGAAGAGGGGACGAAGACAGGCCAGACAACAAGTAATCAATCAGTCTCATTAAAGAAATTTCAATATTGGCAAATATTCCAGAGAAATTGCTTCATTTAAATTTGCATAAAAAAGCGATAATCTATAACATTTTAATTATAGTGTACATTTTGCATGTACTTTTTTAAAATTAAAAAACTATTTAGCAGTTATACTGATGAACAGAGTGCAATAAATTAACTCATATTGGGCAGTTTGTTGCTAAAAGAGCAAAATTTCTGTACTCTAGTACAATGTACTCTCTAAGGTCTGCAATGAGAATCTTCAGTTCAATAGATTTTTCCTGTCAAGTTCATCATTGTCACTTATCTTAGAGGGGACAATCCACCTGTATATCCTAACCTGCAGTCACATTGAGAGACCATTGGACCATGACAATGTGCCAGTTTGGGGCATCCTTCTTCCAGCCACTACATAAAGCTGTAAGAAAACTAAGAATAGACTTTCGCCCATACAAAACATTGCTCATCAAACTACTGTTACACAGAGAGGCCATTCAACACAACCTCAAAACTGTCCAGTCCGAAATTGCCAGTTGCCAATTTAGTCTCATGGAGGAGGGTTTATTCCTTCTTTACCCCTAAAAACGTTAATCAGAATTATTTCCTGGATCTGCTACCCGCATGATTTCTACTACTTATTGTAACTATAGATGCCATTTTTGTTGGAGAATAGACACTGACAGCGACGATGGTGAATGTCATTCTTCTATTTGTAATTGATATACTCTTATTCTGTACACAGTTCTGGGTGTGAAAACATTAAACATTTACATTGGATATATTCATACATATTATTTATGTCACCTCTAATGCACCTTTTCACCAAGGTAAAGAAACCTAACTTTTGGAACCTCTCTATAATTTAAACATTCATGTCCTTTATTAATGATGATACCTGTCTATGAAGCCTCTCAAATCCCCCAATATAATTTTTGCCATGATGTGTCCAAAACTTTATCCCATATTCCATTTGGGGTCTAACTAGATATTTATACAATGACAATACTATATTTGCATTACGTACATTTATCTGTGTATTTGTGGATCCTGAGATGTTATTCACCTATGCAGCTGCTGCCTGACTCTATGTGCTTTTACTCTCAACTAATATTCCTAAGTCATTTTCTACCAGGATCTCTCCAATTGTTTAATATTTAATATGTAATTATCATAGTTATTACCTCTGCCAAGGTGCATAATTCTGCATTTATTGCTATTTTAGAGAAGTCTTTCTTTACAATCTTCCTCTGTGCTTAAAACCTACAGATTAATGTTATCTAGTATGGACACCATACTTTCTATGCCATCTATAAGGTCATTAATAAAAAGACAGGGTCCAATTATCCATAAATATTTGACCTCATGGATCACAATTTGCAGAATGCCCTTACCATTATCTGAGGAGCTTGGATGACTTTACCTTTCTACCTTCCTGCCAACATGGTTCCTTTACACAGTGTGAAAATGTCCGCTTCTAGCTTTCCCAGCTATTTTCTAATTACAATAATCTGGGGTAAATGAATTAACTAAAAAATATATCTGTAAACATTAAAAAACAAATTCAGCCCATTTTATTGCAACTGCAAAAAAAAAAAAAAATTAGTGCTTTTACCCCCCTCATGGGATCTAAATGTGTACAAAGTTATCTGTCTTATGGGCTCTCTAGCACTAACTTGATTTGTTGGGGCCAGTTTGATGGGAAATTGTGTGTGTATTTGATCTTCTCTTTGTTAAGTCAATTAAATGGTATATGTGTAGCTCAGTCCTCCATCTCGGGTAACGTGCAGGTCTACTAATAAGGTAGCTAGGCGTGGTGCAGACACAGGCATAGTAGAGCAGTACAGTAACAAATGAATGTGTGCCAGACCACGTCTTTGAAGTATATAAAAACTTTATTTTACATCTCCTTTCTCACTCAAGTACAGTTTTTAAATTACATTAAACTGATCAAGGTAACCATAATTCTCTCCAACACAGTCCCTGTTCATCCCCCGTATCCTCCAGCCTGTTCATTCTCTCGCTAGTGCTCTCAAGCTCCTCCCCTCAGGAACCCCCAATACACCTCACTAGACACAGATCCCTACACTCCTCAGCAGGAACCCTGGTCCTTTATAGATTTGGGTGCTTCGTCACACATTCAGGTCATGCCATTTGGCGACAACCCTTCCTGGCGTTACACATTGCTCTGTTCCACCCTAATGAAGTGATGCTCACCTAGAAATTGCATGGTTTTTGGCTCCACACAAGTTTTGCAGGATGTGTACCAGCATTACACATACACACATAACTATGGTTCATTTCATATAAGTTAAAGGATTTACAATGTCTTTGTAGCTAAAGGTCACAAATAATACCTTTGGCATCTTATGCCCCTGACATTGACTCTCAAATGCCTGATATGTGAAAGATAAACTATACAGCGCCTTCATATACATGGAATGTCTCCACTGAGTGCTAGATTCTCTTACAGACTTGCAGATGCTAGCAAAACTCAATGGCAATGAAGGGTAAAAAAAATGAATTACTGTTATTCCCCCCAGAATTTCAGGATATTTTTATTTTCCTTTTATTTCTCTGGAAATACTAAATAACAATAATTATGTGTCTTGCAACTTTACTAAAGTTACACATTTTTCTGTGCAACTTGCTAATTATTTTCTGTTAGTATTATTATCATATGGACAAAGAAAACAAGTGTTTATTCTAAGATTATGACTAATTATTTGTGATTTTGCAGTGTGTGACCTGTTTCCTATTGACATCACTAATAGAAATGACTGCAAAGGAAATAAAAGTTGTTATGTCAGAGTGTAGTGGTGAATATATTTAACAGCTATTAACTAGTAAATGGGATTCAGCTTGTAGAAGCTTCTTGATCTGTCTAGATGTGCTAAAGATGTTTCCGAATAAGACACCACTATGCAGCCCATTAGTGGCTGTACTACACGTCTCTACAGGGACAGAGAATGTGAAGAAACACAATAGGGCTGTTCTGCTGTCAGATATGTCTATATGATCAGAAAGACTCTTCCTCGGAACCTGTTACAGTTGTCTGGTTTATCTCATATTTACAAGCAAGAAGCTTAACCTTATATCATCACTCTGTAACACTCGATCTCTTCTCTAAGCACAAGTATTTCTACAGGGCTGCTGTTAAAAAGCAATAATTATTACTCTTTGCTTTTTATATACCCCGGGCATGGTACTCAGGGCCGCAAACAGCCTGTATCGTCAGGCCGCTGCTGGAGAGCGGTGATTTGTATGTGTTTTACGAGGTTGGAAGGTGATTTTAACGGCATGCAGGTAAAACTGACAATTGATTTATCTTCCACAATAGGTTCCCACTATAAAATTATTTTGCAGTTGGGGAGATAAATCTCAGCGGTGCCACAGCTCAGCTATATGAAGCATAGACCATGCCAAGAGCTGTGTGGATTTCATTTCTGAAAAACAGACTGTTATTTCCAACTCTTATTGATCTAAGGGATACAAAAAAAAAAAAAACACAACAACATTGTTGTACATTTCAGCAAATATATTTTATCACAAAATGTTGAGAGCTCAATATGTTGAAGTTCTCTGCTCGGTTTGAGAAATTTATTTTGTTTTCTTTTTCTTGAAAACTTGACTTTGCACAAATCAGTTCTACTAAGAAAACTGTGTGTCTTTTACTGCAGCCAGACTAACCTTTACCTACCAAAATCCTGCTTCATATATACATAGTTCACGTGAAATCTACTATACACATAAATATATAATTGCCAATCCCACACAACAATTTATTAGTAAACTTAAATCAGACTTGCCAACTCTCCCGAAATATCCGGGAGACTCCCGCATTTTGCGAGAGTCTCCCGGGCTCCCGGGCGAGTGTGGCAATCCCCCGCATCTGGATAATTCTGCCCACTTCCTAGTGAAGTGGGCAGAATTAAGTCCCAAACGCCGCGATTCCCGGTGAATCGCGGCGTTTGGCCCCGCCCCCCGCTGTCAAATGACGCATTTTGCGTCATCACGTCATGGGGGCAGGTCCAAAATGACGTCACTTGGAGCCCCTCCCCCCCCCCCCCCCCCGTCACGCCCACCTCCTCTGCAGGCTCCCGGATTTCACCAACAGAAAGTTGGTAAGTATGACTTAAATAGATGTGTCCACTGTGACTTGTGTGTTTCTTTATCAATGGTAATGAATGAGTTCTAACTGGATGTGGCCCCTCAGGTGCACCGTGCCTGATCCCACTGTTCAAGTCATCCAAGCCTGCGCTATCTAGAATTAAACAATATTTAAACTTATACTATATTCATTAAGAACCTAAAAAATTGCCACAATGTAAGAATATATTTATAAGCTACTTGTGTAGTGGTGAATTCAGCAGTAAAATGTGGAAGTTATTCTGGTTCTTATGGGGTGGGTTATGACAATATTGCTGCTTTTCCACTCTCTTCTCAATATTAGAGGTGTGTAAAGCACCACAATTTTTTTTTTTAATTATTCTTGCAAATAACAATCAACTTTATTTGGTCTCACCCATGTCATGTCATCCATCTGCCATCTCTGTGGTAGCAGCAGATAGAACAACATAGTGAGTGCAATCTAGCAATTGTGCTTAAAAGTTAAAATTTAGTACTTGCCATCGGATTTCAGTACCAAACATAAATTTCCGAAATAATGGTCTTGAACTATTATTTTTTGGTAAGTGCGCGCTTAAGATGAGCGCTGAATCATTGTGGTTTTTCTTTTGGTCTAATACTTCCAGCGGTGATGCTTGGCAGTATAACCGTGGCTGGTTTGAATTATTCCCCCTAGAATTATTACAAATATTATATGATGACAACTGTGAACTTAGTTCGCACAATTATCGTCAGTTGCAGCAGCTTCAGTCCCTGGCAATTTCATTTCCACAAATGTAAATCTAATACAAAAATATCCAATGCATATTTTTACAAGCGTTTTTATTGAAATAAACACTCCCAAACCTTTGTTTACCATTTTATTAAAGTGATAAATACAAAGGGAATCTTGCTCCTGAAGTAGTCCATATGGAATCTTTATGCACAAAGTAATGCATAATGGAGCCGGACAAGCTTTATGTCATTCACCTAAATGTCATGTTACATATCTTTGCACCTGATGCATCCGTATACCAGTATCTAAAGTACAATGTAGTTACATTTTACAATATGTTATCTGCCAGTTATGTTATGCATATGGCTCATTTTCCATACCTACTGTGTTTTATATCTAAATGACATTGAAGTGAATAGAGCCAGATAAGCTGTATGCATGTACCCAAATGTAGTGTTATGTTATGTGTATGACGCATCTTTACTCTGAGTGCTCAATGCCATGTAGAATAATATTACAATTTTATATATGTAATGCATTTTCCACACCTACTGCATCTGACAGCATTCTGTGCTATAAAAATCTAATATAAATATTTTAATGTCCATTAAAAAAAGCACTCAATTATTATTAATGTAATATTAGATAAGTCTGGCTGTGTGAGAAAATTCAAGCAATTAACGACTAAAGGACATGGGAAAATAATAATTCTAATCCGCATAACATGACTTTAAAGCCATACCAACAGTATTTGAGGTTTTAATTTTAGGTCACACCCTATGTTTTTTTTTTAATTAATAAATTAACTAATGTAAACTTTACAACCCTGATCTTATATTAAATAAACAATCATTTTATGGTGACATGAAAATATTTATATTTCACAATTACCTATATTTTTTATCATTTACACTGTCATAAGCAGTATGTATGGAAAATGCAGATACAATATATAAAACACTATCAGCGCTCCAAAGAAAGCAGCCAATCCCATTCTAATTTGGTGATACATACACCCAAACAATAACAAGAGGGTTTGTTAGAATTGATCCAGCACTAATTTTACCTCACAATACAATAAAAATGTTGTTTTTTTTTTACCTTCAAATAAATATATACTTGTTGTGATATATGTTGAAATCTTCATTCATGAATAATGTGTACCAGAATCTTCAATCATAAATTCATAATTCCCACATACATGTAAAAAAACAAAAAGGCAAAGCATAGTGCAGTAATGCAAGAAAGAAACTTAAAATATTGTCCCTGTGATAGATGTTGAGTATCCAAAATCCAGAAAGAGAAATTCATTATAGAATGCCAACTTACTAGAATTTTCCTTTCATATCAGCCTTATAAAGTGTAAAATATCAAATTCACATGTGGTTTTCTTATGGTCAAACACTTACTAGAAGGTGTCTTGAAAAAGTTCCTGTAGTGATTTATTTAGATAATTCCAACATCAGAAGTATTACGTCTCAGGATTGTGTTTCATGTTGTACCCAAAAATAGGCACAAGATCCTGGCTTAATATTGTTTTTTTTCCCTTAAATTGTTTACATAATAATAAAAAAAATAAAAATGTACTCACATAAAATATATTAAACCATATTAAAATAGATAGAGGTGTACAAAGGTACTCCTACCAGCAGGGAGAATCATATGGGCAGCGTATAGATAGATTTAAGATTTGTCATTGATGTCATTGTCCCAGGATCTCAATCTACAGGTACCGCATAGTTTGTCTATGATGTTAAGTATACTGGAAAGGAGTCCTTCATCTCTCAATCTGTATTCTTTCTCTAACGCGTTTCAACTGACAAAGTAGTGTTATAAGGCTGATATGAATGGAAATTTCTAGTAAGCTGGCATTCTATAAGAATTTCTTTTTCTGGATTTTGCATCCTCAACATCTATCACAGGGACAATATTTAAATTTTTTTTCTAGCATCATTGTACTTGTTTTGCCTTTTTCGTTTTTTACAGGGAATTATGAATTTATGATTGAAGATTCTGGTACACATTATTTATGAATGAAGATTTCAACATATATCACAACAAGTATATCGTTAATTGAAATTAAAAAACACTTTTATTGTATTGTGAGGTAAAATTAGCGCTGAATCAATTCTAAAAAAAACTTGTTATGTATGGAAAATGAATTATATGCGAAAGATAAAACTACACTCTGGTAGATAACATGCTGTAATATTGTACTACACTGTATATCTGGAGCAAGGAGGCATTATACACATAATATATTACAACACTTGGGTAGATACATAAGGTTTCTCTGGCTCCATGTAGTTTAATGTCATTTAGTTATCAGATACAGTAGGTATGGAAAATGTATCATACGCATAGCATAACATTACACTGGTAGATAACATACTGTAATATTTTACTACATTGTAATGCAGATACATCTATATGGATGCAATAGGAGCAAAGATACATTTTATGCAAAACACTCATGGATAGATGACAGAAGGTTTGCCAGCCTCCATAGAAGGACTCTGTAATAAGCAGTTGCGTTTGTCTCTTATTGTTTTTTTGTGGGCCTGATTCCCTAATGGTTCTACATCGCAAACAGTTGTGCAGATTTATACAGCTACGTCATAGTGTCGTAAAGCAAAATCGTAACCCAGGAATGTCAAGGTGCATTAAAATTGTGGTACGTTGTGTGTTAATTGAACGATTGCTGCATATCTGCAACAGTTGAGATACCAAGCAATGGTGTGGGGGTTGGGGTGGGTGAGGTCGGAAGTTTAGAGCATTTTGTATAATGGTAAAAAAAAGCCCTAAATAAATCTGTTAGATTTTAATAAAGTTACAGTAATGCTAAGTTGACCTTAAAATAAAGGGGTGTGACCATATCAAGTTCCCTGATGCTGAGAATTAACTTTCGTAATCGCTCTTTTTCAGCCTGTTTTCACAGAAAATGGGTTTAAATGTGAGGTCCTAGGGCTAGTGACAAGTACATGATTAACTTATTAAAAAAAATCAACCAAGAATAATATACTGTGAGTTAAATTGAACAAGCAAAGCAGATTAGGTCAGGATTGTTGACTTATACTGATAGTATATATTAACTAACAGGCTATTTATACTGTGGTGCAAAATGGCATAATGTAATTGTCCATAATTAAATTGTTTATTTTTGTTTTTTAACATAATAATCAAAACAGTTTAAAATCGTGCCAAGATTCTTAAAATGGGATTTTCTTCATGAATGAGCATTCTTCCAAGTAGTGTATAACGAGAGCCATTTGATCCAGTAAATGCCTCATCTTTTCTACAAGCTTTCCTACTGGCAGCTCCTGCGTTATACCATTGGCTTATTGCACACAAAACCCGGTTGGGTAGATCTCCTGGGAGAGGAGGTCTCTGCTTAAGTAAATTGAGGGGGGGGGAGGGGTAGGGGGCTAAAATCTATGTTGAAGTTTCTCTTTTTAGAATGCAATTTGGTTCTATAGGGATGTCATTGTCTTAGTTTAGTTCTTGCTGTGTCAGCCTAGTCCGTTTTAGTTTGGTTAATGTTCTGCTATGCTGAACTTCTGTTTAATCTACCTGGCAGGAGCTTCTTCTGCACAAAAGTGGACGGCATTGTCTATCTGAAACGGAGGAGTTATATTTTAGCCCAGTAGTCCTTAAAGTCTTGGTTGGACACCTGAGCGCTTATAACATAGTGTAGTGATTTGTTTTTCTAAGGAACCATACTCAGGGTTGCTAATGTGGGGAAACTTGGTGAAGCAGAGAACAGGAGGTTCTCTCTATTCATTTCCTGATAGCGAACTGTTTGTTGTGTAAACAGTATCCTTCATTTTGTAAAATAGCAGTCTATTACTTTTTTCATATACCTTATCTGCGGCAGGAACAATTCTTTGAGTCTACATATTTTATGATGATTTTGGGTACAGCCTAATAGAGAACAACACATTTGCAGTTTAAATCTTAGAACATCACCACCTTCATCATGGCTTTCCATAAAATCATTTCTTGATGATTGTTCTGCACATTGTGTATAGAAACCCAACTCCCTTTAGAGCCTTGAGAGCTTACAGTCCAGGTAGTTAAAGGCTGACGCAGCTGAAATGCATGGGAAGTAGCCTGAAATGAAATGATACTTAGGTTTACTAGCCTAAAAAATGTGTTGTAAGAGTAGATACCTTTAATTATTTAATTAATGGTTATGCAACATAGTTATAGCCAGTACTTCCATCTATTCATGGCCTCAATAAACCAACCCTTTTTTGTCATTGACCATAACCCTACCAAATGATATTGTGTCCCAGAAACAAAACTAAGATCAGAGGTTTTCCAGCCCAGTGGCTACCAGTGATGCACAGTTACATATAAAAGTGTTTTTAGTGCATATTTAAATATACAAATACTAATACTATATTTTTCCCTACAGGGGCTGTACGTCTCTTGAATATCTTCCCAATTGATAACAGCTGGTCAACATCCTCATGCATGACAGGTACAGAACAGTCTAGATGTATATTGTTCTTGTTACACATTCTAATATGCCTGAAAAATTTTCGGCAGCAGAAGTGTTTAATTAACCTTGTTTCATGTAAAAAAAAAAAAAGAAAAAATAATATTTTCATCCTGAATTTCATCACCTCCTTTTTCTTGTATAGAACATCTGGACTGGGAGTATATCTCAGATTTTACACATCGCTGCGTCGTCAAAGAGTTAATTGTTTGATTCTCATTTTGTAAGGATGCCCAAGGCTTGAGAGATTCTGTGCCAGATAATCAGCAGTAACCTGTGAAATGGAATGTGACATTTGCCCTTCAGACAATGAACATCACCATACCAAACAAATTCAACAATGCTGCAATTTAACCCTTTAACACCTGTATCATAGCCGAATGATGCCGTCTGAAAATGCAAATACAGGGCAGCTCAAATGGTAGCCTATGAGCCATACCCTGTCATAACATTCATTGTTATTGTCCTTTAGATAATGCAAATATATTCTCCATCTCTGTACAAACAGAGAACTTCAGACACATTAGTCCATGACCCAATGAAGCTTGCAAACCCCGTACAGCAGACACACAAACATACACACAAACCAATGCCGATTAGCTTAAGCAATAGATTTTAGGAGGAAATTTGAACACCCCGAGGAAACCCATGTGAACACCACTGTGTCATTGTCCTTCCATTCATTATTTACTGCAATTTTATTTTTCTAAACACAGCCTGATAAAATGATGTAAGACATATGGAGAAATGAATGGTGCTACTTAAATACAAGGATACAGTATTTTCTTGAAAGACAAAATTGGAGATGATTTATTTACCATTAACATTCACCCTGCTAAGACTACCTCAACTTAGGACACTGCAACATGTTACGTGCTCTATTTTAACATTGTAACCCAGCTGGTGTGAAATAAGTGCCAAAATGTATGCTTTAAGTATTTTTCTGTTAGATCTTATATATTTATACCTTTTTTTTTTTTTTTAACGAATAAAATTTTTATTGGTTTTTTCAAGGTTTTTCAAAAGAGGTACAGAAGAAAAAAAAAAAAAAAAAAAGGGAAAGGGTACATAAAGGGGATGGAACACATACACAATATCCTTGAGAAAAAATACAGCGTCAAAATCAAATGCAATTGACTATACGTTGTGTACATTCGGCTTGATTAGTACTTTACACCCCATCAAACAAAAGATCATTCACCAGCGTCATTGTCATTAGAGGGCGAGGTAAGTGAACGTGATGGATTTCCCTCCCCATCTGTCACATAATTATGCCAGGCTCTCCACTTAATCAGCGGGGACGATGTTGACGTGGAATATGGGACACCCAGGGTTTCCATTTCAAAATTGAAATTAATTTTGGAGATTATCTTGGCCAGAGTAGGGGGGAGAGGCTGCTTCCAGGCCTGGGCTATGGCTGCTTTGGTTGCTATCAGTATCTGGCCTGTCACGTATCTATCCCAACTGGGAAGAGAGGGGGGATAATATTGCAATAAAGCTAACTCTGGTGTGGGGAGGACCGAGTGACGAAGGACTGAGCTTATCATTTATACCTTTTTTTAAAGCTGCTGTATTTCTGCTAAGGTCATCAAGAAATATGCACAATGAAACTTTTTTAAAATGGTGTTTTATTAAGACTAAATGCTGGTTAGGTAATACATGCAGGTTTCAACATTCCTGGTAGGGCATTAATGTCAATTTCAGTTATTTTTACATTTATATTATGAAGTGCTCTTTTGTTGAGTGTCTTGACATTCAGTCCCATTCCATCATCTCTACTTATGCCAGTAAGACTAAGGGCTAGAGATGAAAATAATTAGTCATTTTTTACTGTTTATTTTTCTAAGTTTACATTTTTAGACAATTGCATAATGAGAAAAAACAACCAGAGCCAAAAAGATAATGTAGAGAAACAGTTGTAATCATCATCCACTTTCTATTAGCCAGACTGTTTTCTAGAAAAATCTCATCACCTTTGTAGCTGGAAGACACAAGTCCATGAAGTTTAGTTGACCCAAACTAACCTCAACCCCAGCAATGCAGATGTTAATAGAATACTTTTCTTTGTAGATGGTGGTCTATTTGGCTGTTTTAGATCAGTAGTCCTTAATCATTTTTTTTCCACTGGGACCTGTAGTGTCAGTGTGCCCATTCTTCTGGGATCCAAGTGTCAGTTTGACCATTGTTCTGGGACCCCAAATAGCGGTTCTTTATAGAATTTATTGCATATCTCACAATCAAGCGGCAACAAAAATAGATTCTTTGGTAACACTTGGGATCCTGATTCACAGGTTGAGCACACCTGATTTATACCATATTGGCCTATATGTGTAAGACTCCTCTGTCTGGATATTATTTCTGCCTGAAATTTTTTCAGCCTGACCAATATTGTTTTAGTTATAAATTGACCAAACTTATGGAACCTCGTAGCCTGACCAAAGAATAGCTATATCTGTCCAATTGTCCATACATTCAGCATTCAGGAATATGGCCAAAAACCTTAATGTGCGTGACGTGTCACCCAAACTATGTAATTTACATGTTCTAGTTAGCGATACTGTAACAAGATACCATAAAAGTTTATATTGCCATCACCATCTTCCACAGCTTGACTGCACTGGCAAATGCTATATGGAAAGTAAATTTGTGTTTCCCCCAGTCTCATTGGACATGCTTTAGTCATCTTTACAGTCCTAGTTATGTAAAGTTAAGCCAATGCCATTTTTTATTATTATTTATGGTTGGATTTTTTACACATAATGCCCTTCATCATCAAGAAGATGATGATGGTGAATGGTATGATAAGTATGCTGCATTAACAAGATACGCTTAAAGCATATCCTACGCTTGAAACGTTTCTTCATGCAGCAGATGCATTTAACATAATATGCAATGCAGAATGAACACGGAAATGCAGCATTTCTGCTACACAGATTTTCTGTGAACACTCCAACTGCGCATCAGGCCCTATGTGTCTGTGAACAGAAAAAATACCAGAAAGCAGAGGAGGATACAAGGCAGGATCCTGCATAGCTGCAGCAAAGCACCTCTTCTGGGTCAACTGTGGCGCCTTTTATCACTTAATAGATTAAGACATTTACAGGACATATTGAGAAGTTGGCAAATCTTTGCATTGACCTTGCATATAATTGTACATACAATATTAATAAAATCCAAATTAAGGTGCCTTCCCCCCAAAGTAAACAAGCCTAGATTGTTTAGTGGTTATTTATCATTTAACCCCTCCATTCCCTTTATTAATAACACATAGACATTTATCAAAGGGCGCAGAGCACTATTGGTGGTAGAAAGGAATAACAGAACAAATCCATTAAAAAAACAACTTAATTCTTGAACTTTTTGTTACAATACAGTTTACCATATAGAAAACATTGTGCAGATCAATTGTTTACATGAAGTGACGTTGTATTGAGGTGGATATGCATGAGGTAAAGATAGCGGAGGATAGAGAGAGGGAGGGGACACATGAAAGTGGAGTGAAATAGTATTGAGTAAAGCATATTTTAATATAGATATATATATTCAATAAATGTAATCTACTTTTAACTTTTGCCAATGTTATTTTTGTAAATTCTATGAAATGCTTTCAATTTATTTTTTTTTTTTTAATTTATTTGTCTTCCACATTGTTGGAGTGAAAGTCATCGGTTGGGCTTTCATCCTCACTGCACATAAGTGAGCCAGCTTACACACAAATAAGGACTGGGGTCAATTGTAATAGAAGAACAGAGAACTGTCAATCAGCCTAGAATCAGGATTAGTTAATGATCATTAATCTAATGGCACAAAATTAATCCGATACTGTCACAAAGTTGCAATTTCAAGTCCAAATGTCCCCCCCTGCCAAGGAATTCCCTTTGGACTAAACTCGTTAGCCAGAAGTTCTGTCTCTGTGGATTCCTTGAGCAACAAGTTCTCTCACCCTTGATGTGGGAGGTCTTCCGGTTTGCTCCCTTTTTGGGAAAGGGTGCTACCACTAATTTAGATCACAGTTAACTGTTCATGTCTTATTTATGACATATGCATTTTTATTGGCGCTTAAATTTGTATTTTTATGAAATACACTATTTTGAGGCTTTTTGCATTTTCTTAATCTACCTGAGGTAACATTGCTAAGCTAGTTTGAAGATCTTGAAGTTGGTGAAGACCCCAATGGGATCCATTTCCGATATAGGAGTGGAGTTGTAATAATTGAAGACTGAGGAGGAATCCTCTATTCCATGGTATTTGATGTTTATCAAGTACCATTGGTTGGATCGTCTATTGTTCTTGTTACTGGGACCTATTTTTTGGTCCATTTGGAAGTGGAATACCTTTCTGATATTTACAAACCTGAGGAACATTTAGAGATAGTAATTATTTAGTGCCTGATCTTTAACAATTGAAAACAAATGAACACATTGCTTAATGATTGGTTGATGCTTTTTTATTGACAATGTAATATACGACCATCCATCAAAAACTGTATAATACCATCCATTTGAATTGATAAAATATCTTTAGCGGTTTAACAGCTAACAAGGGATTAAGTTATCTGTAATCAGTGATGGTTTCTCGTCACTACTTTGTTTAAACATGGAAGCAACCAGTTACATTACCTAGTTGAAGGGCTGTGTACGTTTACCCGGTTGGGTATGTATACCCGGTACTTAGAACACCGACACTTAGTAAAATGTCCAATGCCTGACACTAAATATAGACTGACCTTAATAATGACAAGTGAAATATCCGAAACTGTTCGGCTACATTCCGAAGACAAGAATTCATGGCACAGCATTTTGACGTCATTTTAAATGGTGACCGTCATATGGTTTTAAAGCAGCAATGCCAGGTCCCGATTCCCGAACCCTAACCCTAAACCTACCTGAATAATAACACTTAGCTTAGATGAGTCCCTGAATTGCCGCTTTAAAACCGCTAATATGACGGTTGCCATTTGAATGATGTAAAAACGCTGGTACATGATTACTTGTCTTCGGAATGTAGCTGAACAGTGTCAGATACTTCACTTGTCATTATTAAGGTCAGTCTATATTTATTTAGTGTCGGGCATGTAAGCATCGGAAATTTTATGTCGCTAAAATAACTGTCTGTGTTCTAAGTACTGGGAACATGACTACCACTGGATTAGGGCTTATTCTATACCATGTCCATTGAATAAGTTCAAGGTCCCAAGTGGGGACACATTTGTTAAAAATCTCAGTGCATTTTGTTTTTATAAAGGTAAGTTATTTTTGCTCATTATTTCTCTGTTGCAGGGCTTTGGTCAGTTTATTTGTGCTGCCACTACATATATATATCCCCAAGTGTGCGATTTGAAAGTCCCAAACCCCCCCTCCCCTGTGCCTGTCTATGTTTTATGGATAGAAGCAACATGTTAAATCTGTTTGAAACTTACAGGAGCATTGGCTGTAGTTTGAGAGCCTTGAGCGTCACACTTGAGCATTAATGCTTTCTAATGGCAAGGACTACATGCATATCATAACTATAGGTCTCATATTAATCCCTTTAATGACAATATACTGTAAGGCTTTGTAACTTGACACATTTTATGTTTTTTTAACATGTGCTGGTAGAATGAGATTATGTTTTATTTTGTTACATATAGTATTTTATTTTCATTGCTTACATTTTATTTTAGTTTATGATTTTACACAGTGCCGTAACTAGAAATTTTGGTGCCCTGGGCGAGACAGGGCACCGGCACCCCCCCCCCCCCCCATCTAAGTGGGAGTGGCATTTGACAAGTGGGTGTGGCCAACCTGATGTGGGTGTGGCTAGCACTTTACTGAAAGAATTCTTATATATATATATATATATATGCACACACACCGTGGTGGGATTCCAATAAATTAACAACCGGCTGTCTGCCCTAATGACCATTTAAAGTATGGCAAAAATATATAGCGATAGGTATTGTAATATTTTATGCAGTTAATATGTGTAGGTTTAAGTGAGTTTAATATATTGTGACAAAAATTGTGATATGTTATCTTTGTCTCTCAAACAAACATTGCTGGTAGATGTAGGCGGGGGGGTGGAGAGAGAAGAGAGAGAGAGAGAGACTTAACAAACAAAATAATTTCTGTAGCCCAAAATCAGTTTTGTAGTCACTAAATAAGTTATGTAAAATATTAACTTACATGAACTACAAAGCACTAGTTTATAGTATCAGTTGGGTCTATAAAATAAGTTATATCTACAAGTTTAAGCCAGCCAAAAAGATGTTTGCCAGTTAATGATCAATGGCATATAAGATCAATTATTGGCCGGTTTCTTCTATACACCATCACATAATTAATGTTGTACCTTCAGTTATTAATTCAGTAATGAATGTCTTCATTATGAATCTAGTATACAGTATAGCTAGAATATTGTACCGGAACATCCGCAAAGTTTAGCTGCACAAGTGAGGTGTCCAGTCAGGTATGATATAAATGAGTGGAAGGAGGAGTTATGGATGGAGGGAGAGAGAGACTTACAAGAGTTTGAAGCTTCAGCCCTTAAGTCCGTCCCGCAGTGGAACGCATGTGCGTTCCAATGACAGGAAGTTCAGCATTTGGAACGCACATGCGTTCCACTGCGGGACTTAAGGGTTGAAGCTTCAAACATTTCTAAGTAAATGTCTTTCTCTCTCTCTCTCTCTTCAGCCCTTAAGTTCCGCTTAAGGGCTGAAGAGAGAGAGAGAGCCAGGTATGGAGCCAGGTAGCGGACAGCTGCTGCGCCCCCTTGGCCTTGCACCCTGGGCGACGGCACCGCCCGCACCACCCTGGTTAAGGCACTGATTTTACAGACTAAATTAGACAAAAATAGTAAAAACTTTTTTTTTTTAAATCTAAGATGTGTCATTTTCTCTAGTTTAAGGTAAGTATATGAGATTTTTCTCATACTGAAAGCTGACCTGGGTCTTCTTAGACCCAGTAGCACGCCATCCTGCACAAGGATGGTCATGTGATCATCAGAGTGTCCTGGATATGCAAGTAGTGTATCCTGAATATGCTGTATTCCATTGGACCATTGCTGGTAGTCTCCAGGTTTGAGGCCTCCATTGTTATGCACCATGAATAAATAAACAAGACCCGTTCAGGGTAAAAAATGTCATGGCCAGTAACCCCAGTAGGACTGCATTAGGCCTGTGTGCCATCTGTTGGGAACTTCTGATATCAGTGTCCTAATATTGCATTCTTCCCTGTAATTCCTCTTCAAGTCTGCCCCAGTAGGTGAGGTCCCCACCTCATGGTGGAAACACTCTGCTGCTACCATATTAGAGAGGATATAAATAACGAAGGACGGGCGCAAAAAAGGGGGGAAGGGTAGAGAAACATAGGGATTAAAAATGTAGAGGGGAGATCAGTCCCAAAGTCAATATGGATACAAATCTTCTAGTTTCACCTATACCGATATTCCAGATGGTGGACTTGCATCAATTTGACCCTTTCTATTCCATACAGTTTTTGAATAATGTGTCCACTTGCTTCAAAAAGCACCACCACGCTGTACTTTTACTCCTCTCAAAACCTTGTTCTTCTCCTTACCAGACTGCACATATGGGAGAGAACAGAGAGAAAACTCATGGTGTTGTACGTTTCTCTATTTATTGGATTTAGACATAGGGTTAAAAAACACTCACATTTTGTAAGCTAGAATCGCTCATATAAAGGTATCTTTCAGTCCGTACGTTTCCTCGATCAAACGGCAGTCTCCAGCTACTATATCCCAGCCACAATCAAACCAGCTGGGCTTCAGATAGCCCGGGTGAAACTCCGCAGCGTCAGAGGGGGCGTGGTCTATTATGTATCGTGTTCCAATTGGCCCAACGCGTTTCATCACAGAGTGACTTCATGAGGGGGTGTGTGCATTGTTCATAGTCCGTTCTTATATATTGGATTCCAGCCAATAGAATTCCTCTAATATCGATGTCCTCAAGTATAACATATAGTGTATTTTATGCCTTCCTGACATGTTAAATAAAAACTTAAATAACAAATAGGCTTCAAATTGTCATAACAATCATTGTCCAGTTAAAAAACGTTATGTACATACTAGTATATCTTGCCGTTATTACGATATATCCAATTACTAGCTTATAATATTCTTATAAAATCTCAATGATTCTAGAATTTCTAAAATTTCATGTAATATTAATAATCATTAGTTTTACAGAACATAACCATGTTTAACGTGCATTATGCATATTCACCTGTACATGAAAATTTAAAATTCTCTTATAAAACAAAAGATGTCCTGTGTCTCAAAATCTTTCCTTAGTTGGTAATTAAAATTATAAGAATTAGTATTTTGATTCTTAAAGAGGGATGTGAGGTATTTCCTGCATTCTTAAAACCTCCTACCTCCACAAAGATTATTACAAAAAAGGGGCCAGTTCGAAATCAATATTTAGTCCTAATGGCGTCAATGTTCTCATCTCATATATCCATTTAGTTTCTTCACAGTTTAGTTTTTTTGTGTAGTCTCCTTCTCTCCAGTCCTTTCTGAGTTTTTTAATCGCAATAAATTTAATTCCTAATGGGTCACGATTGTGTGTTTCCTTAAAATGTTTCGATAAGCTATGTATCTCCACCCCCAATTTTATATTGCGAATATGTTCTGCCACTCTGGTTTTCAATTTCCTTATTGTCTGCCCTATATATTGCATACCACAAGGGCAGGTGATCAAATAAATAACTCCCACAGAGTTACATGTCAGTTTCTCCTTTATCTGAAAACATTTGCCAGTAGTGTTGGATTTAAATTCTTGTACTGCCTTAGTGCTTCTAATTCCAGATGTTCTACATGGTATACAGCTATTGCAGTATAAAAATTGGGGTCTAGTGGTTTCATCTGTGAACCAATTTTTAGTATATAGTTGTTCCGGGTGGATTCCAGGGTAAGTGACTTGATTTGCTACCATATTAGATACTATTTTTTCAGCTTGCATGCTGAAATGTGATTTGACCTCACTCCTACTATTGTGATTTGTTAACTGAGCAACCTTTAAAACTTGACAGTAATTTTTAGTCTATTGAGCATAGTGCATATCTTTTTAAAGTAGACTGGTCACCTACCCATAGTAGAGGATGCCATATGTGCCTCATGCCTCAGTGATGTCACTAGTGCCTAGTGAATTTATAGGCTACATATTGGTTCATTAAACAAAATGGCCACCTCCATTTGTTGACGACATATGGCAAGATTAGAAGGGCCAAGGAATGCACTTTGATGGATATGTTTTTAGACACAATATTTTATTAACATGCATACAGTATGTAAGGGTCTTCCAAACATATAATATGGTGAAAATGGATTTGTCATTATTACTAAGAGCTGGGTTGGATAAATACTTACAGCTCTGCTAATTACTTTTCATACCCATTTGAGTTTGAGAGAGTATTGTAAGGATTTTGTATCTATAATAAAATGTTTGTGTTGATTAGCTTTAAATGAGCAAGATCAGACAATTTTATATTATTTGTGTCACTCACCGTACCGTGAGTGCCTCTTCCCGGACATTTAGGAACCGTGGCCGTCCTCCATCCTGAGGGTCTGCGCATGCGCAGCCCTTTCCTATACTTCAGTGTATGTTCCTTTAACTTAATTGGCAGATCAGGCAACACTCCCTATATTAAGCACCTGTGGTCAATACCACGTTGCCTGATCTTGGAGTCTCATTTCCTATGAGTCTCTGAAGGTGTTCCTGTATTCCTCGTGTTTTCAGCGCTGCTGATTCCTGTGGTTTCCAAACCACTTCTACTACTGTGGTTCCCATACCACTTCTACCATCAACTGTATCATCGTGACTGTTAGCTGATTCCTATCCGCTGCCTCCGTGCACTACAGTCTTCCAAACCACTTCAACGCTATTACTTATCATTGTGACTGTTTGCTGATTCCTATCCGCTGCCTCCGTGCACTACAGTCCTCTAATCCACATCACGCTATTATATTTCACTGTGACTGTTTGCTGGCTTCTACCCGCTGCCTCTGTGCACTCCAACCGTTACTTTACATCCACTCACCTGTTCCTCATTAAGTCCGTGAGCTGATTCCTATCCGCTGCCTCCGTGCACTACAAGCCTCCAGCCTGCAACTCGCCTGTGTTCATTACCGTGACGGTTAGCTGTTGTCTATCCGCTGCTTCCGTGCACTACAGCCTCCAGCCTACAACTCGCCTGTGTTCATCATCGGGATTGTTAGCTGATGCCTATCCGCTGCTTCCGTGCACTACAGCCCCCAGCCTACAACTCGCCTGTGATCATCATCGTGACAAGTTAGCTGATTTCTATCCGCTGCTCCTGTGCACTGCAGTCTCTTCTCAGCTCTCCTGTGTTTCCTCGAGACTGCTGCTCTCATTGCCATTTGCTACTCTCCGTGATCAACAGCTCCTGGTCTACTCTGCTCTCCCGTGTTCCATCGCTACTGACAACTATTGGTTGCTACTGGTTACCTCCGTGTACCGCAGAGCCCTGCTGCTGCTGACCGCGCTATCACCCATCTACTGCTGATCCGCTCTCCACGCCTTCACGTGTCCCGCAGGTCTACCCTCCTGTCAGCATTGGATTTATATCTCATCACTACTCCTCTGCTGGATCATCTCCACTCTCCTGGGTCCTGCTTGAGTCCAGTTCCACGTGTTACTGATTCCTGTGGATTCGTGTCCCTGTTGGTCTACTTATCTGTGCGCTGCACCTACTGACCGCTGCCTCAGCTATTCTGGGACTTCTCATCCAGCCGGCCTCCTGCCGCTCAGGTATCCCTGCACTCCTCTCTGACTGCCTGCTTCTGAACCACGGTATGCATACTTCTCATTGACTGTGCTGGTGTATTGCATATCTTGCTGGACTGTGTTGGTTCTCCTCTGGAGTTTGCTATCCGCTGAGTCTATTGCCATCATTGACTGTGTTAACTTGTGCTGGACTACTTCAAGAGACTTTCTATATTTGCAGACCTGTTCAGTCATTTATATATATATATTGTGCATGTTACTGTGGATCGTATATAAGGTGCCTGTGTATATCCTGTGTTGCAGCCTCTCCCCGTGCACCTCCTCACATATATATTCAGTGGTACAACTTGCTGCTAGCAGACCACTGATCCCTGTTTCCAGTATCACCTGTTCCAGTATCCTTTCACATAGCAGTGGTACAACTTGCTATCGCAGACCACTGACTCCCTGGATACCTCCACTTGGATTCCACTCCTTCACTCAGACAGCGGTACCACTTGCTATCCGCAGACCGCTGACTCTCATCACCTCCTCGTTTCTGTTGGACATTCCTCATCACTATAGCAGTGGTACAACTTGCTACCGCAGACCACTGACTACCTTCACGTGTCCTTGTCCTACAGTTCCTCGTGTACTATTGCCTCCATATTGCCAGTGCTGCTAGTCCTAGACTTTCCTGAGCATCTCATCATCTGCTGCTTCCTGGTCCGTGATCACCCAGCTACCAGAGTACCCTATTACCATCTACATTGCTCTGGTAAGCCTACCACCTGGTGATCCCTGGGTAAAGACTCCTAGTGCCCGTGACAGTAAGATCAGGCCATGACAGACCCAGATACGGAACCTACAGCCAAAGAGATGCTGCAGCATCTGGTCAGCCGTGTGGAGCAACAGGATGCCCGCCAACAGCTGTTACTTCAGTGTTATCAATCGTTAACCTCCCAAGGAACATCTGGACAGACTGTGACAGCTGCTACTGAGGCTCCTGTGCTTTCCTCCGTTTCCCCAGTGCCATCCCAGGTGTCTACAGCTTCTACGCTTCACCTGCCTACTCCGTCAAAGTACGATGGGGACCCCAAAACTTGTAGGGGTTTCCTTAATCAATGTTCAGTCCATTTTGAGCTCCAACCTCAAAATTTTTCTACCCATCGTTCCAGAGTGGCCTATCTTATCTCTTTGTTTTCTGGACAAGCCCTGGCTTGGGCCTCCCCTCTGTGGGAAAGAAACGACTAGTCCAATTGTCTTAGGCCTTCCATGGCTTCAGTGTCACTCTCCCCAGATTGACTGGCGCACCCCTCAAGTCACGTCTTGGGGGTCTGAATGTCACCATCGTTGCCTTTCCCAAGTCATTCCTCTCAAAGTACAGCAATCTTCCATCTCATCTACCTCACCAGGACTTCCTCCTCAATATGCTTCATTTACGGATGTTTTTGATAAAGCTCAGTCTGAACGTCTTCCTCCTCATCGTTCTTGGGATTGTCCGATCGATCTTCTACCTGGCAAGACTCCCCCCAGGGGCCGGGTCTATCCACTCTCGTTACCTGAAACTCAAGCTACATCTGAGTATATACAGGAGAACCTCCAGCGTGGGTTTATTCGACCTTCCACCTCTCCCGCTGGAGCTGGGTTCTTCTTCGTTAAAAAGAAGGATGGATCTTTACGCCCTTGCATAGATTTTCGTGGACTCAATGCCATTACTATAAAGAATCGGTATCCCATTCCGCTGATCACTGAGCTATTCGATCGCATCAAGGGAGCCCGTATCTTTACTAAATTGGATCTTCGTGGTGCCTACAATTTAATCAGAATCCGTTCCGGTGACGAATGGAAGACAGCGTTTAACACCAGAGATGGGCATTACGAATATCTGGTAATGCCTTTCGGGCTGTGTAATGCCCCCGCTGTTTTTCAAGGTTTCATCAATGAGATCTTCCGGGACTTATTATATGTATGTGTCGTCGTCTATCTGGACGACATATTGATCTTTTCACAGGACCTGCCTTCTCACCACCAACATGTGGCAGAAGTCCTTTCCAGGCTACGGAAAAATTCATTGTTTTGTAAATTAGAAAAATGTTCATTTGAATTACCCCAGATTCCATTCTTGGGGTATATAGTTTCCGGAGTTGGCCTGAAGATGGATCCAGACAAGGTGAATGCTGTACTACATTGGCCCCAGCCAACTACTCTTCGTGCTATCCAGCGTTTTTTAGGTTTTGCCAATTACTATAGACGCTTTATTCAAGACTTTTCTTCCATTGCATCTCCTATTGTGGTCCTGACTAGGAAGGGGGCTAATCCTAAGCAATGGTCACCTGAGGCTCTTCAAGCCTTTCAAACACTAAAAGAGTCCTTCTCTTCGGCTCCAATCCTTCGACAGCCTGATGTGACACTCCCCTTCTTCCTGGAAGTAGATGCCTCTAATGTGGGCTTAGGAGCTATTCTCTCTCAACGCTCGGAACAGCAAAAATTCCACCCTTGTGCCTTCTATTCTCGGGGCCTCCTGCCCGCAGAGAAGAATTATACTATCGGGGACAAGGAGTTACTAGCTATCAAAGCTGCATTAGAGGAATGGAGATACTTATTGGAGGGAGCTCGCCATCCGGTGACGATCTTCACGGACCATAAGAACTTGTCATATCTCCAGTCTGCCCAATGCTTGAACCCTCGTCAAGCAAGATGGTCTCTTTTCTTTTCCCGTTTTGAATTAATAATAACCTTCAAACCAGCTGCCAAGAACAAAAAAGCTGACGCTTTATCTAGAGCCTTTGTGACGTCCTCTGATATAGAAGAGGTTTCCAACCATACCATTCTAGACCCCAAATGTATCTCACTGGCTGCTTCATCCACTAAAACGCTATCATTTGGGAAGACCCTCGTGCCTCCTACTCTAAGGAGGAAAATCCTTTCGTGGTTCCATGCCTCTCGTTTTTCTGGACGCGCCGGTGAACACAAGACCTTTGAGATTCTCTCTCGAAGTTACTGGTGGCCCTCAATGAGGAGAGACGTCAAAGAGTTCATTGCTTCCTGCGAGCTATGTTCCCAGTTCAAATCCTCCCGCAGAACTCCAGCAGGGTTGCTGCGACCACTACCCATTCCGTCCAAACCGTGGACCCATATTAGTATGGATTTCGTTACTGACTTACCACCTAGTAAGAATCATAACACTATTTGGGGGGTGGTGGACAGATTTTCGAAGATGGCTCATTTCATTCCTCTAGCTGGTTTGCCTTCCTCGTCTACTCTGGCTGAACACTTCATTAAAGAGATCTTCCGTATCCATGGATGTCCTTCTGAGATTGTGTCGGATAGAGGAGTACAATTCGTTTCCAGATTCTGGCGAGCCCTTTGTAAAACCTTGGGCATACGATTAGCACTCTCATCTTCTTACCATCCGCAATCTAACGGACAAACTGAACGTGTCAATCAAGATCTTGAGACTTTTATAAGGATGTTCTCTTCAGCCAATCAAGACAACTGGGTAGAGTTGCTTCCTTGGGCTGAATTCGCCCATAACAACATGTTCCATGAGTCATCATCCAAAACTCCATTTTTTGTGGTCTACGGTCACCATCCGTCTTTTCCGGAATTTCCTGCCCTCCCGCCCACCCAAGTTCCTGCGGTGGAGATGGCTTGTCAGACCTTTAAAAACATCTGGTCTCAGGTCAAAACCTGTTTAAAGAAGACATCTATCAAATATAAATCTTTCGCAGATAAGAAGAGGCGGGCTATTCTACCACTAAAAATTGGAGATCGTGTCTGGTTATCTACTAAAAACATTCGTTTGAAGGTTCCATCTATGAAATTCGCCCCTCGTTTTATTGGTCCATATAGGATCATTCAAGTAATCAATCCAGTATGTGTGAAACTTCTTCTTCCTAAGAATCTTCGGATTTCTAATGCCTTCCATGTGTCTTTACTCAAACCTCTTATTATCAACCGTTTCTCAAATCCTCCCTCAGCTCCGCAGCCAGTTCAAGTTCATCAGGAGGAGGATTTTGAGATTACTGAGGTACTAGACGCAAAAATTTCGCGAGGAGTCCTCCGTTTCCTCGTTCATTGGAAGGGCTTTGGTCCTGAGGAGCGCTCTTGGATCAAAGCTGAAGATCTTAATGCTCCTGCCCTTTTGAAGAAGTTCTACTCCAAAAATCCGGACAAGCCCGGTTCCAGGCATTCTGTGCCCACCTTTAAAAGGGGGGTACTGTCACTCACCGTACCGTGAGTGCCTCTTCCCGGACATTTAGGAACCGTGGCCGTCCTCCATCCTGAGGGTCTGCGCATGCGCAGCCCTTTCCTATACTTCAGTGTATGTTCCTTTAACTTAATTGGCAGATCAGGCAACACTCCCTATATTAAGCACCTGTGGTCAATACCACGTTGCCTGATCTTGGAGTCTCATTTCCTATGAGTCTCTGAAGGTGTTCCTGTATTCCTCGTGTTTTCAGCGCTGCTGATTCCTGTGGTTTCCAAACCACTTCTACTACTGTGGTTCCCATACCACTTCTACCATCAACTGTATCATCGTGACTGTTAGCTGATTCCTATCCGCTGCCTCCGTGCACTACAGTCTTCCAAACCACTTCAACGCTATTACTTATCATTGTGACTGTTTGCTGATTCCTATCCGCTGCCTCCGTGCACTACAGTCCTCTAATCCACATCACGCTATTATATTTCACTGTGACTGTTTGCTGGCTTCTACCCGCTGCCTCTGTGCACTCCAACCGTTACTTTACATCCACTCACCTGTTCCTCATTAAGTCCGTGAGCTGATTCCTATCCGCTGCCTCCGTGCACTACAAGCCTCCAGCCTGCAACTCGCCTGTGTTCATTACCGTGACGGTTAGCTGTTGTCTATCCGCTGCTTCCGTGCACTACAGCCTCCAGCCTACAACTCGCCTGTGTTCATCATCGGGATTGTTAGCTGATGCCTATCCGCTGCTTCCGTGCACTACAGCCCCCAGCCTACAACTCGCCTGTGATCATCATCGTGACAAGTTAGCTGATTTCTATCCGCTGCTCCTGTGCACTGCAGTCTCTTCTCAGCTCTCCTGTGTTTCCTCGAGACTGCTGCTCTCATTGCCATTTGCTACTCTCCGTGATCAACAGCTCCTGGTCTACTCTGCTCTCCCGTGTTCCATCGCTACTGACAACTATTGGTTGCTACTGGTTACCTCCGTGTACCGCAGAGCCCTGCTGCTGCTGACCGCGCTATCACCCATCTACTGCTGATCCGCTCTCCACGCCTTCACGTGTCCCGCAGGTCTACCCTCCTGTCAGCATTGGATTTATATCTCATCACTACTCCTCTGCTGGATCATCTCCACTCTCCTGGGTCCTGCTTGAGTCCAGTTCCACGTGTTACTGATTCCTGTGGATTCGTGTCCCTGTTGGTCTACTTATCTGTGCGCTGCACCTACTGACCGCTGCCTCAGCTATTCTGGGACTTCTCATCCAGCCGGCCTCCTGCCGCTCAGGTATCCCTGCACTCCTCTCTGACTGCCTGCTTCTGAACCACGGTATGCATACTTCTCATTGACTGTGCTGGTGTATTGCATATCTTGCTGGACTGTGTTGGTTCTCCTCTGGAGTCTGCTATCCGCTGAGTCTATTGCCATCATTGACTGTGTTAACTTGTGCTGGACTACTTCAAGAGACTTTCTATATTTGCAGACCTGTTCAGTCATTTATATATATATATTGTGCATGTTACTGTGGATCGTATATAAGGTGCCTGTGTATATCCTGTGTTGCAGCCTCTCCCCGTGCACCTCCTCACATATATATTCAGTGGTACAACTTGCTGCTAGCAGACCACTGATCCCTGTTTCCAGTATCACCTGTTCCAGTATCCTTTCACATAGCAGTGGTACAACTTGCTATCGCAGACCACTGACTCCCTGGATACCTCCACTTGGATTCCACTCCTTCACTCAGACAGCGGTACCACTTGCTATCCGCAGACCGCTGACTCTCATCACCTCCTCGTTTCTGTTGGACATTCCTCATCACTATAGCAGTGGTACAACTTGCTACCGCAGACCACTGACTACCTTCACGTGTCCTTGTCCTACAGTTCCTCGTGTACTATTGCCTCCATATTGCCAGTGCTGCTAGTCCTAGACTTTCCTGAGCATCTCATCATCTGCTGCTTCCTGGTCCGTGATCACCCAGCTACCAGAGTACCCTATTACCATCTACATTGCTCTGGTAAGCCTACCACCTGGTGATCCCTGGGTAAAGACTCCTAGTGCCCGTGACAATTTGTTTAATTAGGATTTCCTTTTGTTAACAAAGATCAACAAGTCGTGTTATACAATTCTGTGATTCAGCCTTTCAGTGAAGACATTGCCTCTTAAAAGAACACATTTTACCTTTCATGTACACTATGTGAGGATGTTTGGCATTCAAAGCAAAACTGTTTTCCAACAGTTAAGTCACCTATAGCATGGATAAAAGTGGATATATGTTTAAATGCCATATACTCCCATTAGTCTCTCTATATTACCAGATACATGATATAGATGTTCTCTGAATAGTTTACCAAGGTTGTACAAGCCAGTTTACTTATCATCCTCTAAACCACAAAGCAGATAACTACTTTGCTATGATGATCTTCGTGATCATATACAGCAGGCCTGTCCAACCTGCGGCCCTCCAGATGTTGTGAAACTACAAGCCCCAGCATGCTTTGCCAGTAGACAACCTGTTGATAGATGGAAGGGCATGCTGGGACTTGTAGTTTCACAACATCTGGAGGGCCGCAGGTTGGACAGGCCTGATATACAGTAAATCTTTATTTGTGATGTCCTCAATGCCAGGCACTCAATAATAATAATAATAATAATAATAATAATAATACAAAAAAAACAAAACCATTGAGCTATTTTCGTTTCAAGGTTTGCTTATCAAAACAACATTTATCTTTATGTGCATATTTGTAAAGCTTTATATTACTTAAAATGTGCTTGATTTCAGGTTAACCTTAATGTATTATGCATGTAATAATCAAATAAAAACTAGTATGTGTTTTGTCATGAGTGACACAGCAATCATGTAAGGCAAGAAAAATATAGCTTTCTTGAGCATCAGCCTTGGTTTTTGTTATTTTCCTAGTGATGATATTGAATTTTTTTTAACTGTAACAAATATATAATGTCACATTCTTGTTCCAATCCCATTGTCACTCAGTCAATATTAGATGCTTCATAATTTTAGCATTATAATATTGCCATTGATATTATCCAAATTTTGAATTAATTCAAATAAAATGTGCACGAGGACTGTGCATACTATGTTTCTTTTATGTATCCCTCTCAATTTATTGTGTGCACATTACAAAACAAATATTGAGGAAAATATTCTTTGGGAGATATATTCCTCTTTAAATATATTTTTAAAGTCTTCCTACAGTGAAAAAAATAACTATTTTTAAAATACCTACTGTTTGTCTTTTTTATATAGAGTAATGAATAGTACTCTCTTTGGGAGGCATGAAATGAGTGATAAGTCTCAATAGGGACAATCATTAAGATTACACCTGTTTAAGCATTAGTTCATGCTTTTCTGACCTGACCCATTAGTTCAGAAGTGAGGTAGTACTTGATCAAGGAATAATACTGTTTCTGTGACACCGTTCCTCACCATCCTCAAAGGTAAAACGTATGATACAGTCTGTGTAGATGCCATCTCAGACACATAAAAGACTTTCAAGCAAGTGGAGTTGCCTCTGACTACTGTCCCATTAGTAGTGGCTAGGACAATGTTCACTTGTTCACTTTAAGTTTGATGGAAGTGTAGCTGGAAGCAGACTCCTAGTTAAGATGGCTGGAGCCTAATATTTAGTAACAGTAATTCATACAGTTAGTCACACTGTCCATGTGGTCTGCCAACTCCAGACTGCTGAGATGTTCCTGCCTGAGAACTTGCTGAGCTCCAGTTGTGGTCTCTGACTCTTGGATCCTTGAGCTGCTGGACACTATAGAGTTCAAGGAGGCAGCTATTGTACTTCATACTCCAGTCAAAGTACTGCCTAAAGTTTTTAAAAATATACAGCAGCTGAACTCCGATTTTATCTAGGTGGGTAGGAAACGTTGTACCAATTCACGTATTTAGCTTAAACACACCTCTACAGGTGGCCTGGGCATTGCAGATATCAAACATTCCTTGGTCTCTCATCTGGCCCAGTGTATTCAAAAGCATACTTCCCCTGGCTCTAAAATCTGCATGAAATGTAGTCCGAATATCTAAGCACGTTATCCGTTCCAAACTCCTTCCAAATACATACATATATACAACCTGACTTCCACTCTCCCTGTAGTAGACACCCTGGAGAACAGTATTTCTCAACTCCAAACCTCCCCCCACCCCACCCCAACAGCTCATGTTTTGAGGATTTCTGACTGTGGAAAGGTAGGATAATTACTGACCCAGCCAAACTCACCTCGCCATGATTAAAGAAATCTTGAAAACCTGCACTGTTGGAGGTGCGTGAGGACTGGAGTTGAGAGACACTGCTGTAGAATAAGCCCCAATTCTTACCAGAACTGATTCTGATTACCTTTTCAGCTTGGATATATAAAAAGATTGGGCCCCTTAATGACCTCACCATTTTGATGGTTAGCTGAGGTCCTGGAAACTCAATCTAAACTCCCACAGATCTCCTATATTCAAGCACCTGCTATCTTTCATTTTTAAATGTCAACATGCCTGTGATATTTCCTCCCTCTCTTTTACCCCTCACATTCAATCTTTCACCCATTCCTGTCCAACTTCGTTACATCGCCCGCTTCCTGCCCTTCCTATACCAGGATGCCATCAATACCATCATCCATGCTCTCATCATTTCCCATATTGACCACTGTAACCTTCTTCTTACTGGCCTTCCGCTCTCCCACCTCGCCTCCCTCAGGTTAATACTCATCGCGGCTGCATGACTCATCTTCCTGGCCCGCCGCTCCTCTTCTGCCTCCCCTCTCTGCCTTGCCCTTCACTGGTTCCCCTTTCCCTACAGAATCCTTTTCAAACTCCTCACACTCATCTACAAGGCCCTCTCCCACTCCACTGCCCCTTATATTTCTAACCTCCTCATGACTGATATACATAAATATTTATATATGAAACCTGTTCCTATGGTGTAACAGGTTTCATATATGAATATTTATGTATATCAGTCATGAGCGCCGATGGTATCATATTTTCAACTTCTGTTGTGGATCGGAGTTGTTATATAGGGGGCTGCTAGAGGACTGACTTTTGCGCTGTTTACCACTGAATCAGCCAAAGACCGTCGTCTCTCCTCCACCCTGATCACCTCATCCCACTCCAGAATCCAAAACTTCTCCCGGGCTGCCCCTCTTCATTGGAACGACCTCCCACGCTCCATCCGACTGTCTCCTAATTTGGGATCCTTCAAATGAGCACTCAAAACTCAACTTTTCCTCAAAGCCAACCAGCCATCCACCTAATCTTCTATCCATACTTGATTATCTTATGCTCTAATTCCCTTTGTGCCTCCTGTCTGTTTGCCCTCCCTCTAGGATGTATGCTCCTTCTCCTACTTCACTATGCAAGCTATATTTGGAGTGTTTGAAGTCCTGGTAGTATTTGTTTAATGTACGGTACTGTTTCTACCCTGTATGGTCTCATGTCTGTCTCTGTATGGTGTCTGGAAATGTTGTTGTGCCCTATAAATAAAGGCTAATAATAATTTCTACATCATATTCCAAGTGCTTGAAACGTCAAGACTATAGCTCTTGCTCCATGTCATAACTGGGCCTGATTTTTTGTGAATGCACCTGGACACCCACTGCCATTACCCATTCAGAGCCTCCTCTGCCCCCTTCCTCCCCACCTTTCATTTCTCATGAAAATGTTGTTGTATGTTCTGTTTCAGTAGCACATTTACATGTACATATAAATATGTGCAGTTTGTTCTACTGCTGATGTGCATGCTACTCTATTTGTTACCCAATTAAGAGTTTAAAAAATGCTTTGCCTGTCTTTATGCTTATTGCCACCGCTGTGTATTGTATTCTTTGTTTTCCCATTAACCCCGCTCTTCTTAGAGCACTGTATGAGTGTTACGGACGATACCTACATCACTATGTGTTAGTTAAGTGTATGCAGTTAAGTTGTGTTCTTTTCAAATGCAGAAAATTGCAAGAAGTAATCGGTGGGAGATCCACCAGTGCAATGTCATGCTATTCAGTTTTTAAAATGGTTTTCATAATATTGACAAATCTGGTCCATTGGCATCTCTGTCTAGATAGAAAATGAATACATTGGGGCAAGGAGTATCAGGATTGGGATCACTGTGAGTAGTGTGGTCTGTAATATGTTGTTTGTGTGATATTGGAGGCATGTCACACAATCATGGGACAGCTGCATATTCCACCTTTCCATGTAAATCACCAGAAACTCCACACTTTCTATGTGTCATGAATTACAATCTAAACAATTTGGGCCTGATTCATCTTCAAGCACAATGTGAACGAAAGTTACATTTAAACATATCGGACATAACTTGCACGCACAGCCACCCTTAGTCAAGGCAGATCTCAAGAATCGTTTCCATTTGAATATGGGTATGCAGTATACACACATGTGCAATATCAATTCTTATCAGACCACATGCAAAAAATAATTCTATTAAATAAATTAACAACTCTTAATACTATAATCATTAATAAAAATACATGTTACAAAAATGTTAATCCTCCCATGAAATACATATATCAGGATGCTCTTAATGCATTTTGATAGTTTCTCTTACTTGCCAACACATGTATATGTGTAATCATCACTATCAATCAGCACTTATACCTGCCCGGTAGCTGGTGCAAGTGATACAGCTAAAAATACACATACCTCAGAGATGCCCAGAACTTGAATCGGATGTATGTGCCCGCTCTCGACCTTCGCCCCTTCCAACCCCCGTTCTGACCTTCATGTGGTAGGCAGTTAGAAGTGTCAGTTGCATGCAATTGCTTTCACTGGCATAATGTCGTTTCCTGAGCATGCGCAGAACAATTTCACGCACATTACAGCATGCAGTGGTACTTACTTCCGAGGATGAACCAGGTCTTCTATGTTTATCACCATTGTATTAATTTACAATATATTGTGTAAAAGAGTTATGAGTTATAATGAAATGTAGTGATATTTATTACTTACAGAGAGCAGAAAAGCGCAGCCTTGCATTGTTCTAGTGCTTTTCCACTCTTCTTTTGTCCTTTATATTAACACTTTTTTAAGGTAATATGGTTTTTGGGAAGGTTTTATTATTTTATTTTACATACACAGTTAGTGCTTATAAAACCTAAGGCACTTTGTTTGTGTTTTTAGATGTAAGAGGATTTCAGGGATGAAAGATTTTATGATAAATCAAAAACCAACATGCCAGTTTGATTCTTGCTGGGAGGTGGATAGCAAACATAAAGCCATACATTAGCACCTGGCTCATGCAGTCACTACCTATTGCCGCCAGTATCTTACCCTGATTACTGCTTCATTTATTTGTAGCTAGTTTATCTTTTTTGATTCTCCATTTTCATTCTAGTGGGATCAAGAGGATAAGCTGTTCTTCCTATAAAAAAAACCCGCTGGGATTTATATCTTCTCATTTGTGATTCACCCAGATGCTCTTCGACCGTTCTCTTCTTCCCCTCCAAGGTATCATCAGTGCAAAGATGAAACTGCTTACAGAAAACTTGCTTTCTTTTTTCAAGTTAATTAAACACGAAAAGGACAATAAGTGAGTTTTTAGCTAAGCTGTAACCAAGTCAAAGTCAATCTGAGCCGTGGCAGGAAGCCTTGAAGTGCTAAAAGTAAGTCCCTTGTGCTGACTCCAAAGAAGAGATACAGCCCTACTAATGTTGGCATTATGCTTCCAGAATCCTTAATACTTCCTAAAGTAAAAAATATGGATGGAGAATATTAGAAGAGTCATTTAGTTCCTGTTATGATTCTCGGGAGAGTGACATTCATTTGTCACCTGGAAATATGCAGAAACACAAGTACCTGTAATAAGCCATTATTGCATACACTCTGCTTTGTTTGTCAGACAGGATCTAGTTTATTAGAGAAAAAAATGTCATCCCTGTGGCAGTGTTATGTAAGATTTGCAACACATTGAGCATTCCTTGATTTTCAGCTACTCTACGAATAATGAGCCTGATTCGTTAAGGAAAGTAAGGCAAAAAAAGAATAAGTGTTCTGGACTAAACCATGTTACAATGCAAGGGGTGCAAAATAGTTTATTATTTTGCACTAGAGATGTTCACTGACCTCCGTGTTTTGGTTTTGGGTCTGGATTAACTTCGTGTTTTGGTTTTGGCAAAACCGCCCTCGTGTGTTTAGGTTTTGGATCCCGATCCCTATTTTTTGTTGTCAAAATCACATAACTTAGCTCTTTTTATCCCTACATTATTATTAACCTCAATAACATTAATTTCCAATCATTTCACGTCATGTTTTGTCAAGTGACAAGAATACTGCTACTCCTGCTGTTTCTGTATGAGCAATGTCACTGAGCAGTGACACTGGAGACTGGAGAGTGACAAGAACACTGCTACCCCTGTTTCTGTGTGAGCAATGGCTCTGAGCAATGTCACTGGAGAATGGAGAATGACAAGAACACTGCTACCCCTTTTTCTGTGTGAGCAATGGCGCTGGATCTCCTGGGGAGGGCGGTACTTATGGAATCCAAAACCCGCGAGATCCGACAACGCAACAATGATGTTTTGCCTCAATTTATATCCGAGGATGCACAAAAGTAACGAGACGGCTAGCGAGCCTACTCGGATTCCCTAAGTTCGGGTGGGCTCGGTTTTCAGAAAACCAAGCCTGAGCATCTCTATTTTGCACATAAGATAAATACTGGCTGTTTTTTTCATGTAGCACACAAGTTCTTAATAGGTTTTTTTGTACACTGAAATTGAAAGTTGATCTAGGACATAAATATAAATCTGTCTCCACATTTTATATTTGCCTCCCCCTTCAATGCAACATGGTTTTGCCAAGGTGCAAAGTTACTCATTTTAAGGCTTTACTCTCCTTAATGAATCAGGCCCAATGTATATAGAATTTTGATCATTGTGCATTGTTGGTCTAATTAGTACATCTTTGGTTAGATTTTTCATTACATACATAACACCATTATATAGTAACACAATGTGTTGCACTACATTGCTGGGCTTTTACTGGATACCCCCATGAGTTTGTATGAATTAGGACACCAGCTATGAACCAGCACAACACAGCAGAATTGCAGGATTTACTTTTGCCTCTGTTTAAGTTATGGACTTCCAAACCACAACAGGCTTCCTCCTCCTATCACAAGAGCTTAATGCAGCTTTTTCCTAAAAAAAGAAAACCTGCTGCTGTGTTTTCTCAGAATAAAAAGTACACACTTTTAGCTTGTATGTGCTCATCTGGAGCACTACAAAGTACACAGCTGTGTCTCTCCCTCTTCTATAGAGAATGGAGACGTTTCCACCCAACAATTCAAGCTGGGGCTTTGGGATACTTAACCGTAACCAAGTCAAACCAATTGGACGCACTGCACTGGTGAAAAGGATTATGTTCAGCATGAAAGAAAATGACGTTTTCTTTACTTGCTATTGCTAATATGTACAAATGCATTAACGTGATAAATTGTACCAAATTCCCTAACCTCTGCTTCAGAGCTTCGGAATACACAACACATCTCAACATTTACATTTTCTATGACCTTAATAGTCTTTCAAAATGCAAGATGGTTTTCACTCACTATCTCTTACAAAAAAAATTAGATTCAGTTTCTACAGGAGACCAACTTTTCAATATTGTTCTGTTTAACTATATTTCAAAACATATTATCAGATCTATTAAGCCAACTCAATAAAACAATGAAACTAAAGGTTTGGTGATCTTTTTGGTATACATAAACACAATAGATCTGAACTAGAATACAAAATATGTTGATCCCAGTTGGTCTCTAAGACTGTATTCTCGAACAATTTTTTCTCAAACCAACCTCATCTACTTTTCTCTCATTTTCAATATTTATTTATAGGGCTTTGCAGAGAGTGATTAATTATTCACATCAGTCTATGTCTCATTGGGTGTACGGTCTCTGTTCTCTACCACATGGACACACACACACACATGCACATAAGGGGCAATTTCCACAGAAATCAATTAAGCACTGTGTTTTTGGATTGTGGAAGAAAACCCACACAAACATGATAGTGTCTTGGTTGAATCAAGCTCATGTCCCCAGTGCTGTTAGACAGCAATGTTTCTACTGGGCCACCCATGTCTCCAAATCTCTATTAAATCATCCTAAATATTCTGATTTGGCAGACAGTTGACGAAACTTACACCCCCTGGACAGTGATTTCACTTTTTTTTTTATAATCCGCCAGACCTTCGGAAATTTTTGTACTTTTACTGCTAGATCCTGTAATTCTAGCAGCTGTTTGGTCAGACCATTCCTCCATTTATATCACTTTCTCAAAGCTGGGATGAATAAAAGGTAAGGGCACCTGGAAGCTCTTGGACTTTCTTTTGCAAGTTCCTATAGAGTGTGCCCCCCACCCAACTGTAAATCTGTCTGCACATTTAAAACTCCCTTGTGCCCCATCAGTGCAACATGGTTTTTGCTAAGGTGTTGGATTATTTCCTGACTCCTGTTTGCCTTGATTTTGTACCACTCTAGTTGTGGTACCAAAAAGAAGGCAAAGGTGTGACCGTTATAGACCACTTTTCGCCAAATACTTGTAAACAGGTTGGCTCCCATTTTATGAACTGCAATTCATAGAGAGCAAGTAGGATTTCCTTGATCAAGACACCCCCAACAATATAAAATTAATTGTATCCTTAATCATGCAAATAAACACAGCACTTCCACAATGATTGTTAATTAGATGCCATAAAGCAGTTTGATAGGGTGTATTGGAACTATTTATTCCAGGTCCCTTTGGAATTCCTGATCCCTTTACTCAATGCTCCCTGCCCTTTATTTCTTTTCTTTTTATGTCCACATCCAATTCAGTTCAATTGTCACATTTCTGTGCTAATAGCTGGAATTATTAATAACAGCTATGGAGCCCGGAGTATGATGAAAAACATAACAGTTTTATTGAACAAACATAATCCAAAATAATGCAGGAAAGGTACAGACCTGATGTAGCTGAGTATGAAAAGACGGATATTCGGGCATGGCTGGAAACAGGTAAGTAGCAGAAAAAACAACAGCAGGTGCAGCTGAACTAGCTGAGTGAGATGAATAGCCAGGATCAGGATGACAGCTAGCAGCTTCAAGTAAGTCCTAAGGAAAAAGAACAGTAAGAACAATGACCATCAAGGTGCACATGGAAGCAGGCATAAATAGGCACAGACACAGATGCAGTAATTAACCAGGGAAAAAGTAAACTGCTGGTGAAGGGAAAATGGAAATAGCAGCACCACTGGTGAGACCCAGGTACTGCAAGACAAGTGTAAAATAAAAACAAATTCCTAAGATAGTCCAGCAGTCAGGAGCTGCATAGGCAGAACAGCATCCCCATGGGCAATGCTGCGATACAGCCGGAGGCAGATCCAATACATGGTATTCACTTTTCAGACCAGTCATACAGTACAATTTGTCCCTCTTTGTCAATGACATACTATTTACAATAACCATTCTTATGACTTCCTACCAAACTTAAATAATTTTACTCCAGCAGTTAAGCTGCATGTTGGTTTTTCTCATTATTGCCACAAAATCTCAATGGAAGATTTTGAATATTTTGTGATAGTAAAATATAAGCTGATGAATTCCAATGGCAGGCGGAGATAATAACAGTTTCCAACATTGAATATATATAATATACATGCTGTACATTTAAGTACAACAATTAGTTCTGGAATGGAGTGTTGAGAATCAGACAATAGAATAGAGTGTAGGGATCAACAGCCAGAGAGGTAGTTGTCGAAAGCCAAGGGGTCAAACTCGGGTAAACAATCTCAGGAATGTTGGTTCGATAAACTGTCTATTTGCTACTGATCAGCCCGTTCTTTTTATAGGGAATGTACATGTGCAGTAGGTAAATGCATAGTTTACACAAAATAGACATGTATCAAACTCTACATAGGGCCCAACATCTTTTCCATTTAATTATAAAGAAAAAAACTAATTAAATGTCAAGAGGTTAGGCTGTACACATTCAAAGTCATATGGTATCACTGTGTAATATTGGTTTGGAAATGGATATCCCATTCCCAAGTAACACACCCCACAGTACTTGTGATTAACTAAACCAGAACTCCTAGTGAAGTCTAACCACTCACAGATCACTTGTAACCATTGTAACCAATAACTGTGGTCTGGGAAGCACCGTGGATAAGGGGTGAGTACTTTTGGACTGTATGATGGCCTCATGAGGCTCTTTGGTTGTGGATGGTGGTGTTCTGTATGTGTTGAACACTGGGCTGTATAGGCTAGACATTTGGATGTGAATTGTACAGTCAATATTTGCTTTTTTGCCATACCATGCATTTGAAATGTTTATGCTACGCCCTATAATGTTATATTTATATCATTTTCTATAGCATGCATGATAAGTATTTAATTTTATGCTGAAAAAGATCAATTCTTTTTGCCATATCATGCAAGTATCACACGCCGGGTGTTCGGGCAGCGCACCCCTCATCGGCGCTCCGCTTCCCGCTGGGCACCACCATCTTGGATCCGGCGGCTGCATTAAATCTTCTGCCTCCTGCTCATTGGTACTTCTCCTTGGCGGCAAGTTTAAAAGGCACCTCCTCTCTGTCTTCAGTGCCTGTTCTTTGAGTCACCTCCTTGTGATAGAAGTGGCTTCCCTGGTGTCTTGCTGCATTTATCTTCTCTACTGCTGCCTGCAGAGCTGACGCTCATCTCCTGCCTCATCTACCACATAGTGGCCTGCAGAGCTGACGCCTATCTGCGGCATCTACACTACCATTACTTACAGCATTGACCTCCCTTCCTACGGTACTATTCCCTGTAGCCTTCCCAAGGGCTTCCGTACAGTGCTCTTAGTAGGGGCCGCGACCTGCGAGGTAGACGCAGCTAAGCCCATACCGCTTTGCTGCGGTTCCTGGTGAACACCGTCTCCTCGTTAGACTCCGCGCCCTACTGGAGTAGTGCCAAACTGTACGAACCTCTAGGATTCGCTGCATCTACCAAGTCTCCTTGTAAGAACCGTCACAGCAAGTATATATTTTTTGCCGTCCTTTGAACTTAGTGCACTAAGTGTATAATTTTTGCTGTAACGTGCTGTGCTAATCTACCCCTTCTGTGGATGATGCACTACTTTAACCATTTATTTTTTTCAGTGTGTTGACTTAATCACAAGGACCACAATGAAAACAAGTTTTCTAGTTGGCTTGTATGTGTATATTACACAGAAAGAACAATACAACAACAGGGAACAGAGATTGTGCAGCAAGCAGGCTTAGCACAGTTGTTTTTCTCCATTATTCCTTACAGAAAATTACTGGCAGACATTTTATGAGGTAAATAAAAACCCTGTTCTCATGTTTAACTTAATGTGTTCTTTCTGACAATTATAGACACTGATCACTGAATATTGTGATTGCCATATTTTAATTTTAGTCTTAGAAGTGATGCTCATTTTGTATGAGCAGCTGGTGCTGATCAATGACATAGCAGCATTATTTTCCCTCTCTTAGACATATTAAATGTGGAAGTGTATTTCCAATATAACCCAGAAGGATTCTGAATATACAGTTGTGGCCAAAAATATTGGCAACCTTGTATTTTGTTTTCAAATACGTCACAATTTCCTCAATTTAATCTATTTATAAGTATACATAAATTCTTTACATAAGTTGAAATTAGCAATAGTATTTGGTCTCCACAGTTCTCTTTGTTAATATTACATAAGTTTTGTTTCTAAATTTAATACTGTATATCCTTTTGCAACTGAAAATGAAAACAAAAAGCATTGACAAAACTATTGGAACTCTAGAGTTATTAATAATAATAATAATAATAATAATAATAATAATAATAATAATAGTAATAATAATATGATATTAGAGCCTTTGGTCAAAATAACTACAATCAACTGCTTCCTATAGCCATGAATGATATACTTCTCTACTGGCAATTTGGTCCACTCTTGGTCCAGATTGAAAGGTGACTTCTCCCAACTGCAGTTTTCAGATCTCTTAGCAGGTATTCGATGAGATTTAGAACTAGACTCATGGGTCACCACTTCATAATAGTCCGGTGTCTTGTCTTGAACCATTCCTTTTGAAATGTGGCTGGGGTCAATGTCCTGCTTGAAGACCTATGCCCATTGATGATAACCCAGCTTTCTGACGCTGGGTTCAATATTGTGTTTTCAAGATTTCATGATGCCATGCACACGTGCAAGGCTCCCAGTGCCGATATAGCACAGCAACACCAAAACACCACTGAACCTCCTCCATGTTTGACAGTAGAGATGATGTTTATTTCATTTTGCATTCTGTAAACCTATAATGTGGTTTACTAAAAAGCTATAATTTGGTGTATTCTACTGTCTGTCTTCCTTATTTGTACTTACATGTTTTTTGCTATTTTCTGTGTGAGTCCCCACAGTTTTACTCACAGTCATCTTTGCTACTGTATTTGTGATTTGCTTTCTGTATTATTTATGTTCTGTCTGTATTTGTAAAATTGTTCTGCGCTATGGAATCTGTGGTGCTTTATAAATAAATAAATTAATAATTATCTGTCCACAGGAAATTCTCCCTGAAGGAATTTGCTTGTTCAGGTGTGTTTTGTCAAATTCCCATTAGGCTTTCTTATGTGTCTTTCTCGGCAATGGGCCTCCTGGGCTTCCTACCATATAACCCCCTTTCTTTGAGTTGGCACCGGATGGTGCTAGGTGGAACTGTCTTACTTTGTGTCTGAAGGTCAGCTTAAATCTGTTTCACAGTTGATCAAAGTGCTTGCTCCAGCATTCAAACAGCCCTGTGCTGTAATCTTCAATCACATTGTCTATTGCGGTCACATCCAGGGACGTAAGCTAATAACATTATGTACATACATATCAGTAGAAATGGAAACATCAAGGTCTCTGGACATTGATTTGTAGCCTTGACATTGTCCATGCTTGGCTACAGTCTTCTATCTGACTGAACTCCTCAGACAATTCTCTGGCTTTCTCTCTTCTCTCCATTCTCATAATAGCACATCATCATCATCATCATCAACACTTCTTTATATAGTGCCAGCAGATTCCGTAGTGCTTTACAATTGGGAGGAAACAGTAATGAAACAATACTGGGTAATACATACATAGAGATAAGAGGGCCCTGCTCGCAAGTTTACAATTTATGGGATAGGTTAATTAGTTATTTTCTCTATTGAAGCTGAGTACTTTTTATATTGCTGGCCACACTTGAGTTCAGTTCCAAAGTAAAGGGAAACTTTCCAATTGAAATTGCATTATTTCTAACGAAGAACAAGCTCTAAGAATAAGCTAGAACTATATTTTTTGCTGTTTGTGTTTTATTCTTCTGCAAACCAAAGAAATACATAACGTGGATGCCAAAATATTTTTTAATTTTAATAATTTGATGAAAGAAATTGTGCATTATTGGAAAAAAACTGCAAAGGTGCCAGTATTTTTGTCCACGACTATATTTCTACCATTGTGTTTTTTAAAGCCATGCATTAACATAGATGAGAAAAAATGCAATTACAAAATAAGTGCTAAATGGTGCTAAAATAAAATATTCAGTAGTAATTATTTGCCATAATGTACAGTACAAATCCACCTGTGTGGTCGGATGTTTAATCATAGTTTGTAACAGGATCCATTTTTAGTTTGAATAAATAACCTGCCACTCATAAGACCTTATATTGTTAGATACACCATAAGATAAGCAAGGAGAAACATTTGTGAAAAATGTTCAGCGTCCAGCACACACATAACATACTGTATATAGACAGGTCTTGTTTGTGATTGACAGTTTGAAGAATCTTCTAACTGTTTAAGTTCAGCATCACTTAACTTGCACTGCATATATATCGATCAGCGACAACATTAACATTGCCTCGAACCTGTTAAGGCATGGACTCCACAACACCTCTGAAGGTGTCCTGTGGTATCTGGCACCAAGACTTTAGCAATAGATCCTTTAGGTCCTGTAAGCTGTGAGGTGAGGGCTCCATGATTTGCACTTGTTTTTCCAGCACATCCCACAGATGCTTGATCGGATTGAGATCTGGGGAATTTTGAAGTTAAGTCAACACCGTAAACTCTTTGTCTTGGTTCTCAGACCATTCCTGAACAATATTTGCAGTGTGGCAGGGTGCATTTTTCTGCTGAAAGAGGCCACTGCCATCAGGAAATACTGTTGCCATGAAGGGGTGTCTGCAGCAATGTTCACGTATGTGGTATGTGCCTAAGTAACATCCACATTAATGTCAGAACCCAAGGTTTCCCAGGAGAACATTGTCCAGAGCATCACACTGCCTCCATTGGATTGCCTTATTTTCCCATAGTGCTTCCTAGATCCATCTCTTCAGATAAACGACGCACACACACTTGGCTGTCCACATGATGTAAAAGAAACCGTGATTCAGCAGACCAGGCCCTCTTCTTCCATTGCTCCATGATCCCGTCCTGGTGGTCACGTCCCCATTGTAGGCACTTTTGGCAGTGGGCAGGGTCAGCATGGGCACTCTGACCAGTCTGCTGGCTACACAGTCCCACACGCAGGAAAAATGGGATGCACTGTGTGTTCTGACACCTTTCTATCATAACCAGCATTAACATTTTCAGCAATTTGTGCTACGGTAACTCTTCTGTGGAATTGAACCAGGTGGGCTAGCCTTCGCTCCCCATAAGCATTGAGCCTTGGGTTCCCATAATCCTGTCATTGGTTCACTGGTTGTGGTAGGTACTAACCACTGCTTACTGGGAACACCCCACAAGACCTGCCGTTTTGGAGATGCTCTGACCCAGTCGCCTAGCCATCACACTTTGGCCCTTGTCAAAGTTGCTCAGATCTTTATGCTTGCCCATTTTTTAATTTTATTCACTTCAGTTGTCAGTGATGTTAATGTGGTGGCTGATCGGTGTATGTATGGCTACATGCATGATTTTAAAAGTACTATAGTGTTTTACTTTCATGTGGCCACATTCAAGAGCATGAAAAATTAAATCCTCATTTACGATACCACTTATAGGCATTCATGAGCATTCTTGTTATGAATCCTGTTAAAGCAAAGAGAGTGGCATTTTAGGATTATTTCTGAAGCATAAAATCATTTGAAATACACAGAAAACTCCTGTGTGAACATATCATTTGCAGAAATGTAGCATATCACACATATAATAGTGGTGATAATCTGTGGCGAATTGTAAAAACAAGTTAGGAGGGTGATTCCTATTGGTCCATGAGGTCACAACCCTCCAGTTAGCAGACAAATTCGGTTGGTTAACACATTCAGCAGATAACCAAAGCAATAACTGCTTCAGTGTGCAGTCCCCAGGGCTCAACACCAGACCGCTGTGCACTGGTCCATTGGTGTATGCTCTGTCCCACGACAGGACAATTAAATGGTTATAATTGTTATTATTTACGAACACAGGGCTTGATATCACAATAAATGTGATAGTGGTGTTAAGTAAGTATAGTAAGGACACTTGACTAGGGCATAGAGCGTTGGGGATACGTCTGAATTATCCAAAATGGTGCAAGGATGTAATTACAGAAATCTTTTTGTCAGCAAAACAAGGGACAGCAAGGAACCAGCACAGTATGACCTGTACAGGTGCCAACATTTTTAAATAATTTCCAGGAACACTTTCCTGCTGAGCAGGTGCATCTAAAATTAATGCAAATTGAACTGTCTTGGGGAACCATGGTGCCCATCAGTCACGATCATGACATGTTTACAGAAGTTTATCACAATGTAATTGGTTACATTTGAATTATTACCTTCTAAAATATGGGAATATGAATAGTGAGTAGCACATCTGATCTTACAGGAATTGTATTGAACAGTTGATCAATATACAAATGTAGGGACATTTCCAGGATCTATAAAATCTGATTCTGTTCCTGGAAATTAGGGAATGTTGGCAACTATGAACCTGCAATCCATGTGTCTTGAGAGTTTGCCAAGTGTATTCAAAAGATTACCAGCATTTATGGTATTAGGGACTAGAAGGATCATGCCAGACATGCTGCAGCCTACTGCTGTGTGTTGGTACAGTATGTGTCCAGGCAGTCAGCACAGTAATACGTAGATGTTAAAAGTAGAAGAAGCCAATTTATAGAGTACCACCACCAGTCAGTTACATGTGCAGATGTAGCATGCGTTGAAGAGATAATCTTGTTTCCCAAAGTTTGAATTATCTAATTTTTGTATTTTACATACAGTACCCTTTTTATTGCACCAGATATCATATTGACACATTGATTGTGCGCAATTTGAAGTGAATGGGAATACTCTGTAATAAAAATGGGCAGCATAATGGTTCCCACAACAACAGGGGACAGTAATGCAATAACAGGGAGCCCTGCAGCTTGGGCTTATCCTGTCATCATGTAAACCTGATCCAGCCATACGCCGAACATTACTGGGCATCTTCCTGACAGCCTTGGGCAGGGTCGTAACTATGGCTGTTCAAGAGGGGCCACCGACCATGGCACAACGCTGAAGGAAGCGCAGTTTATGAATAATTTAGGTTCATTTGGTTAAAATTGAGGTCTAGGGGGAAGGCAGTTTTGCTTCTCGCCCCAGACGTTAAAAGTTTAAGTTACGGCTCTGCCCTTGGGCTAGGCTGTGGGTGATGGGATAGTTGGCCCCCTAGAGTGGCAATTTTGTCACCCCAGTTGACCTGTTATAATATGGATGGGATTGGGATTGGGAATGGAATTGTGTCAAATTTTATTTTAATAAATAATTTTTCTCCTGGTCCATTCCACCTTCCCCATCCAGGCTCCAGCCCTGTGCTGTCAGGTTTGGGTCTGTTTCACAATTTCAAATGGGAGGGGAGCATGCTCCAGGTTTCCTTGATACCAGCAAAGCTTTGTCTAGCTTTGTGCTGTTACCACTTTAGCAGGGGTTCCCCATACTCATTTTCTAGGTTGGATAAATTTAAATGATGCTTCATAGCAATTAATAACATATAAAATAAAATGTTTTTGTACATGTTAGCAAGTTGTACATAAGTGCCTGAAGGGTGTGTCTGTTTTCAAGCAGACACATGTGCTACTCATTCACATCTGAACACATTTTCAACTCTGAATACAGCGTACATAAGCATAAACGTGTGTGCAACTTTTTCAGGAAGGTAAGCTTGTGTTTCACTCTGAATGAGTGAGTCTTTGGCATATATATGTACCTTGGTGTGTAATGAACCCCTAGACAAGATAAATGTTTTTAAATAAGAGAAAAGCCATTTGTGTACTTGATCCTTATGCTGCCTATGTTATCCACCTACCACTTGATTTTCTTATCTCCCACAGCGTGTAGTAGTGGCCTCCAACCACATAAACATGTGAGTGACTCCAGTGTCTCCAGAAACACTGTTATAAACTTTTGTTTTCTAGCCCAAGAGACCTGGTCGCAATAGTACACATATATGAGTAGAGAATGTCGACAGAAGCTTTATCCCTAAGTTCTCTTGATAATGGTAAATGTTTATCAGGGGAGTACTGAAATATTTTAGCCTTGGGGCAAGATTTGACTCAGCAGCTGTGAGGACACCGGGATTGGAACCAAAGCTCACTAGATACCCGGTCCTCTAGTTTCACAGGTAAGGAGACAGGAAAGACATAATAATCCTTTTTCACACTTCCTGTGAGCTACCTCTCCCCTCCCTCTCCGGACACCACAGCAATAACAGATCTGGTCACCAGGCGGCATTTAATAACAGAGTGGACCACGGTTGTTCAGTTGGCCCACTGATGACAGCCCGGGTTGGCACAATAATCCCAATATAAGGCCCGGGTCTGTCACAGCAGCATATTAGGATAATTTTTAAACCTCACTAAATCATAGGCACACATCACTGCTCAGCTTACTTGCAGGAATGAAACCTTTATCAAGAAAGGAGTAAGGCCTGGGAATTTTCTCACTTCGCCTCCCTGAAATAAATATTAAAAGCCCAATACCGATAGTTTAATTGAATACTAAGGAAATTTAAATTTACTGATTCATTTTTTGTGTCAGTACTTACTGTTATTTTCTTTTTTCATGGACTGTAAACATGGAAGTGGGTACACAAGAGTCAATCCAAGGAAATTAACACAACTATAAGAAGAATCCCTACATCCTAGCCTTCCTCTTTCAAAAAGAAAACCTAGGCTGAGCAATATAGAGTTAAAATTATTGTACCCTCTACCATAACTACAGTCCAGATACAGAAAATGATGGTAATTTGTGACAAAAAATATTTCACAAAAGAGATACCAAAATTGAAAAATACACAAGGGCGGGTGGGATACTTGCTGCAATACATAACATTACTATTAGAAACAGCTGAAACCACTTTATTGCCACAGTATGGAGAAGGCTTTTGCTTTAACACCTGAACAGTGTTTCGCTGATGTATTAAAGGGTTACCATACTGCTGCCCTGCGTAATCCTTCTGGGGTCACCTTCACCTTAAATGCCCATGAAGTTGACAGTGCTTTGGTTGAATGAGCCCTGATTACCGCATGTCACTGCCTTCTTGCAGTATGCCGTTTTATTAGAAGACATTATGCACTTGACAAGTGATTCTCTGAATGTTTGTTGTCATGCTCTTGGGCCAACACACAAAATAAAGAGGTAGTCTATCCTCAGTGATTGTGTTTTCTGTAAACAATTATCAGGAATCATATTGTAACCATGAAATGCAAGGTTTCGTGTTGCACATTCTGTGGGTCCTGAAAGAATGTTAACAAAATAGTATGCTAGAAAAATAATATATTGGTATTGATGGAATAATGAAATGACCTTAGGCAAAAAGTTTCCCTCTGGACTGAGAATCACCTTGTCTAAAAGCATTAACAAGATAGGCTTAGTAATGACAAGTGCTGGATTTTGCTTATTAACCTGGCTGAAGTAAATGCCAAAACAAACACGGTTTTGTAGAAGAATTCTCTTAATCCAACTGTTTGTATTATTTTAAATGGAGGTTCTTTTAACAGCCTGCAGTACCAGAGCCAAATCCCAAGGATATACTTGAGGTTTTAAATACTTTTCAGTCTGTGGATACAAGAGGGTTCTGAGACCATTTTTGTTAAGTAACTGCTGAAATGGGTGAAATTTCTACTTTTAAGGTCCTCAAGTTTATATTTTTCTCAAGCCCAGGCTGCAATTCCACCAACAATTCTGAATATGGAGAAACAAACTGGTAAGTTGTTTTTTTCAGAACACCATTGGTAAAACGTCTGACAAATTATGTATTGTCTTGGATGTAAGGTCCTTCCTACTTCTCCACAGTGTGTTTATTGTATTAAGTGATAGACCTCTAGAATACACCATTCTCTTTTCGAATTCCAAACCCGTTAATGCTTGCTTGGTCACCACTTGGTGATAAACTAGGTCTTAATTGAGTAGACAGGGATGATTCGCAGTCTAACGGAAGATGCCTGTAATAACTGCAACAGTGCTGGGAACTAAAATCTTGACCACCAGAGAATTGTTAAGATCACCTATTTTCTCTTCCATTTTCTGAAAACATGTATACTAATGTTATCAGGGGAAAAAGATAAGCCAGATTGCAAGGGACACGGAAGTGAAAAAGCAACCCCATAGGTTGCCTCTGGTTCTGGAAAACAGGCACCCAACCCATGAGCTTTGCATTAGCAGCTGTTGCCCTCAGGCTAAGCAGGAGACATCTCATCCCCTCTTGAATATATTTGAAAATGTCCAGTTATAGACTGTATTTTTCATGATGCGTTATGTGTCTGCTGAAAATAATCTGTGTTCATATTCAATGTACCTGGAATGTGACATCCAACAAAATCTCCTGGTTAGACATCAAGAGAAAATTCTTGGTCCTTACCTCCCTTTCCTCCAAACTCTCCACAGTCAACTCTTTTCCAATCATCAGGTTCACCACCAAACTTTGGAACTTGTACATTCTCAAGTATAAGCTCTCTTTCTTTATCACCTCTTTCTGGGGTTACCTATCTTTCCCTCCAGGGAAAGTATTTGCTCCCTGTCCTATAATACCCCATTCATAGTGCACCAAAATCCTGGGTTTTTACCGGGGCGAGCTCAAATGACCCGGGTCTTGGTGCAGTATGAATGGTACAAGTGAAAAATCCCGGGTCTAAAAACGAGAGAGAGAGATTGCCAGGGCAAATACTTGTGCAGTATGAATGGTGTTTCTGAGCTGGGACGCTCCGACACCCTGCAAAAACACGGGTGAGGGCCAACTTACCCAACAAGGGGAGCTCCAGAACGCTGAACATATCTCCAGCTCACCTCACACAGATCCTCTGCTATCGACCGTTCATCTGGAAACTCCTGACACTCAGTCCTCTCATGGTAAGAGAGATGCCAAACATTTTACCAGTCCATATATATATATATATATATATATATATATATATATATATATTCAATATCTGCATATCTGTACATCCTTTGAGGAATTGGTACTGATCATGTAGAAACCAACATAGAGGATTTTGCCTCTTCACATGATGATCTGAATGCTGCTCATGAAGCATTGAGACAAATTTATGGGTTCTGAAAGAGAAACTGACCTTGATGACAGGTCACGCTGCAATAACTTGTGTTGCACGTGTTTAGAAACCTGCTGCCACAAACGTCATATCATTATCTAATTATTGACAGAATGCATATGTTGCCAAGATCCAAACATCTGTCAGGGACCCCCCCTCCTGCCGGATTTAAAGTTCACTTCTTCCATATTGAAGTTAAGAGGCCTAATTCATTAAGGAATGTAAATGCTGATCTGTGCTGTATTTATTGTAAAATTGCACTGCGCATGTCCAGAAATGGACTATACACCAGTAAAAGCACGTACATTCAATTCAGACAGCTTAAGATTTCATGGGTGGAACAGGGGCAAAGAAGGGGCGTATGCACATAGTCAATGTACAGTAAGTTTGTGCTAAGGTCGAGCATACGCAGCAGCGTCCGATTCAAGTTTTGGGCATCTCTAAGGTATGTGTTTTTCAGTCGAATCATTTGCACCAGCAACAGGGTAGATCGTAGATCTAAGTGCTTAGTGATAGTGATGATGGTCGCATATGCATGTTTGAACATGTGTTTGCAATCAAGAGGAAATGTTAATGTCTACTGTACATAAAATGCATTTTTACAACATCCTAATAAATGTATATCATGGAAAAAAAGAATAAAAAACAAAAATGTTTTTCATTAATGACTATATTATTAACAGTTGACAATAATTGAATACTTTTTTTTATCATTCTGGTGGGACTTTATCTTGCACGTATGTACTGATTGTATCCTGCAGTGGGTTGTGTCTTTCTCAATACGGCAATTGTCAGATATGCAGAGCGTACCTACACCCGTATTCAGCAAGAAACGTTTCTTCAGATCTTCTTGTAGTTGAATACAAATATGCGTATGCCCGAATTTCTTGCGTTTTTTTAAAACAAACACACAATCCATTCATTTTGCGTGCCCTGTTGAATCAGACCCAAGATCTGTAAGGCAGCAAAATAGGCCTCAGACTCAAGTAACCTTCTAAGAAAAATCCACATTTTATTCTGCCGTCACCCTTGAACCTTGCTAAGAGGAGGCTATTGGTCAAGGTCACCACAGCCCTCAGGAAAGCCAGAGTTATGTACTATTAGGAGTTCCCAATAAAAACCCTAGTTCAGATAAATGGATTCACATTTATGGACCTGATCCCAGAAGCAGGCCTGAAAACTCTAAAGGAATGGAACATGCACCATGCGCATGAAACTCCGTTGCACACTGCCACTTCTTCAGAATGACTGGATCAACTTTGTAAGTACACTGAACCACAGAAATAAAGCTCAAAGGTGACCTTTCCAATACTGCTAATGCCACTGTCACACGTCAGACCCGCGAACCTAATGCCCGGGGTCCAGCGCACTCACCTGCCCACTCACCCTGAGCATCCTTTCGAATTCATGGCACGGCAGCTCTCCCTGACACCACCAGTCTGCATTCCTGGACTGCGCATGTGCAAACCCAGCTTTAATCACCTACTCCTCCCATTCATTGTGAGACTAATTATCCCTCAGGATATTTAAGGCACCTGTTCCACAGGTAAGGTGTCTGTTCTTTTAGTCAGATCTCACTAGTATTCAGACATGGCCCATTTGCTCTCCTGCTCGATACCTGCTGCAGACTATTGCTCCTTGGCTTCAGCAACTCTGCAGCTAACCACAGTGGTCTCCATATCTGCCACAGAATATCGCTCCTTGTCTCTAGCAACTCTGCAGACCATCAGGCCTTCTTCAGTGTCTATCGAATTATCACTTTTTCCCAACCTGTGGGTTCTCTATATCGGTCTCATCTGACACTGACTCTGAGGACCATGACTTGTGGGGCAGAGGCTGCATATTCCATACCTCCTTGCTGGGGTCTCTGGCGAAAATCATCTGCCTTGTTAGACCTCGCACCTCTGGGCTGAGTAGCACCTAGTCAGACAGGCTACAGGGATCCGATTATCATAGTGGCTGTGACAGACACTTTTGAGCTCTAGTCCAGAACTCTCCCTTGGATTGACTGGAACATGCCAGTTGAACCTGACATTAGAGTTGTTCAAAATTGCTGGTGTTAATGTTAATGTGGTTCATCTTCATATTTGCTCTCACCTTTGAGCCCAGAGTAGTATGTTACAAATATAACATTTATTTTTTTATTTGTATTTCAAGAATGTATATTTTTTGCACTGAACATATGTTATGTTTAGCCTATAAACATTTTAAAATCTAAGGGGAGAATTCAATTTGCCACTATGTTCCTCAGAACATCCCGGCTGCAGGATTTTTACAGAAATCTCCGCTGATTTCCCCTCAAATCCCATAGAGGTGCGAGGAAAAATTAGCAGAGATTTGATGGTAAAAATGCACAGCCACGATGTTCTGTGGAACATCACGGCTAATTGAACTCCCCCCTAAGTGCGTATGTGGGCATAGGCACTTTCCCCTTTCTCTTATTGTCATCTAGTTTGATTATTGTCCCCAACTGCCTAAGATCAAACATTTGTGGTTTTTGCAAACTCCCACTCATCAGTAGCAGCACTTTGAGCTATATATTGGGATTCAGCTGAATGATTCCATTCTTGGTCCAAGGTTAAGAAACTAACTTTGATATTGACAACTATTATGTCTGTCAATGCACAAGGTCTCAATTCTCCAAGTAGCACATACTAGCACTGAAATCTTTCCATCAGAATATGGCCACTGTCATATAAACAGCTCCCTTCCCAAAACGTTGTGACAATTATCATATGCAGGGTTTTATATCTAAAGGTAATTGTGTAGCTCTCCTGTTCAACTTTTAAATGCCCCGTAATACTTTCCAGACCATGACGACTTGACAATCTTTTATCCTCAAATGCCTGTCTTGCCGTTAAATCTGGATTAGATCTTTTCTTTCACACAAAATCCCCGCTATATTTACTTTCTGGTGTACTTTTAAAGTTGTAGTAAGGGGAAAGAGGGTTCTGCAATACAGGTCACAACCAAACATAAAAAAGCCACCATGGAGAAACAAAATATGTTCTCCACATTTTATCATGTATCAACCAACAGTTTTTTCTATACAATTCTTTCTTAAACCTCTAATCTACATTCTCTCAACTTAGACACTTTAACAACTTTCAATAGTCTTTGAACAGAGAGTGAAGTCAATGGAGCCATTCTCTCCCAAGGCCAGGTGATTGTTCAATAATTTATACTCAGCAGTAACATGAATTTATTCCAACAGATATAAACATGTATTATACAAGTTATGAAAAAGGTTACTTTCCCTCAGAAGTGCTGGAGCTTTATATCATCACCCTCCTGCCTTCATGTGAGTGGAAATATCTAACCTTACTACTCCTGTAGTTAGACAAGGAGTAGGCTTTAGACAAACCTACTTTGGGGTATTATGAAACATATGTTGGTACATTCCTGATTATGTCTTTTTACCCATAACTAATGTTGAGGCCTTATTACCTGCCTTACATTCGGTTCTTAATGCCTTTGGGAAATCTTCCATTTACTGAACATGAATAAAACTTGCCCATCATTGTCCTAAAGAAAACCTTTAAGGTACTGAAAACAAAAACTGCACTTGGTAAACCAAAGCAAAATACATTGGGATCAAGATCCCTTTGAATATTTTAGACCTATACAATCCTAATCGTATCACATTGATCTCCCAGATCAAAGATGTCTTGAAAGAATGGTTTACTTATGAGGTGATGTGGTAGTATAGTAAAGCAGTAATTTAAATGATGATTTTTTTAAAAAAAAAACAAAAAACCTGTACCTGTTTAGGACCATACCTAGGGCTAGATTTACTAAGCTGCGGGTTTGAAAAAGGGGGGATGTTGCCTATAGCAACCAATCAGATTCTAGCTTTCATTTTGTGGAAAGTACTAAATAAATGAAAGCTAGAATCTGATTGGTTGCTATAGGCAACATCCCCACTTTTTCAAACCCGCAGCTTAGTAAATGTAGCCCCTAGTCTTTATCTGCCAGATATTGCATAATCAATTCCATTATCTCATTTTTTGAAATAACAGACCTCTCCATATTGCAAGATACCATCTCTTTGTTCCAAATACAGAATAGCATGTACCATCAATCAAATTAGAGATTTTTTTTAACAATATGACTTTATATTGTTGTCCTTACAAACATAGAACAAGTACATAGAAACATCCCCCCAGCAACACCGCTGTGAACCAGTAAATGAGCTGCTATTTTACTTGTACATAAAAATGTAGAATTCTTAGTTGCACACATTCACAAATGTATGGTAAGCCACCCACCCCATCAAGGAGCTTCTGCTAATAGGGTTGGTCCTAACTCTAAACAATCAGAGTCCCTATATATTGGGCCACACATTCGTGTTTTTAAATTGAGAGCTAAATAACAAAGAGGCACCTCAGGAGCCACCAAATGGCAATAGAACAAAGTCATTAATATTATGATAATAGTAGAACACCTCTGTCATCAGCTTTCTATATTGGGGCATGTTCTAGACTGATGCCAGTTTTAAATTTGAGCAGCAGGTACATTAATGGGATTATCCGTTTTAATATTTTTTTTAAATGTCTCCTCTCCAATTCAAAATTCTAACCCACGATATTTACATATATTCACAAGCATGACATTGGTAAAAAAAAAAAAGCTCTCTAATGATATTTAATCCACCTCTCCTCCTCATCCACATATTCTGTCCAGGTTTTACTGACATAGAAATAAAGGCAGCATAACCTTGCAGTAGTTAAATATAATTAGTCATACCTACCAAGATAAAACATTAGTACAAATTGAATGGGAGAGAGATGCATTTTTCTCCCTCAACCCAGAAGACGGAAAGGATTCTTATCAACTCCAATTCCATTTCCAAGTGCCTTAAACTAAAATCTGTGGGGGGTATTCAATTGGTAGCGTTACCGCTAAAAAACGAGCGCTCAAAAAATATTACTGTTTATACAGTAATATTGCGCGCGAAAAGCTTTAATACGGTAGTTTACTCGCGGAATTTCCGTATTAACGCTAAGATTTTTTGAGCGCTCGTTTCAGAGCGTTAACGCTAACAATTGAATACCCCCCTATGACTGTCTCTGACATTTCCACCAAACATCAACATTTGTTGAGATTCACAATGAATTCAACATCTTTATTGTACACACTGCTGTCTATAAACATTCCGTTGCACTGGATTCTAGCACAATATGTTTGCCTAATCATTTCCTTGCAGTTCGCTTCTTTTACATTATTGCCAAGTTGTAATGTTCATTTTTTGTTCATTTTATAATTTAATTACCCCGACCATAAAATAAAAATGAGTTCAGAAGAATGTTTTATCTACCTTCATTATATTTTTTTCATTTTATATGAGAATGAGCCCTAAAATGTCTAATTATTTCATATTTGACTGATTTTCCGGCAAATAAAATGATGATTCTATTTGCATACATATTGGTTTATCACATCATTGTTTTTCCAATGTGTCACATAACCGATCTTTCATTTTTCTTGTCTTGCAGATACATCTGTAGCCGAAAAATGGAAGGTTAAAATAGCTGAAGCTAAATAATTCTAAGGAAAAGGTAGGTTAGTCTACTGTAGTTCAGTTATTTGAGAAAATGTTCCATACTCCTGATTGTTGAGATTGCAATGTTTTCTTTGTGATGTTGCTTTTGAGTACTCTCTGTGACATGTATTTTCCTTTTATTTCTCTGAAAAATGTGATTACAGAAATAGGTACACCATGACCTGTACTTCCATCAAGTTTCTCTTCATTAAAAACAAAACAAAAAACTGTTCTGTATAGTTAGTCTCTGTGGACTTTTATAACATCATCTCTAAAGTTACTAGGTGGTTAGTTTAAAGCTGGCAGCAGAAGTGCCTTAGTGTACATTTTGGATCAAATTATTTATGGCTGTCGGATCTCTTTGCTGATGGAATGACTCTATCTAGGGCACAGTATTCTGTCATGACATATTTTACTAACACTGTACACAATGCAACATAATGAAAGTATTTTTCCAGTGTCTGTAAAATCACCTATAGAAATATTAGTAGCCATTGGCAAACTGTAGTTAGTGACACCATTATGATGCACTTGACATCCAATAAGTTTGTACATAGTAGCGACCAGTCCACAGTAGAGTTATCAATGGACCACAAATTAAAATGATGCATTCTTATTGTTGATAAAAACAATTATATGCACTACAAACCACTAATAAGACTAACACTAATTACATGTACTGAAAATCACTAAGAAGGATGGTTAACAGCACTAGGAGTTCAAGCGCATACCCTGTTTAATGTGCTGTTAAATCATACTTGCCTATAATTTCATCAAATATTCACAGTACTAACTGCAAACTGTAGGCTATGGCTAAGAGGAATGAAAATATTTCTGTATGTAAAGAGCTTTAAGATTGCAGCTCATGGTCACAAAACATTACTTGGAATAGCTTCCAAAAGTGCCCAGAGCAGAAGGAAGAGTATTGGTTTCATGCACTTTTGTGTCGAAAAACATTGCCAGGCTCCTGTTTAATTTCCTTTGGGTGTGCTGTTGAGACCTGGATCTCTCCCACTAGTGGCAGTGAGTTGTTTAGAGAGTAATTTAATTTACAGGGCCATTCTAGCCCTAACATTAAGTACGTTTTGAAATAAAGCGACAACAAATTCCACAGCCCAGAGTGGCACTTGTGATGTAAGTGTGTGTTTGGCTGCATTTATACCCCAGATTTTGCGCACTGGTAATGCTGCGGTTACTCGTTCGGTTTTGCTAGACAATAAGCAGATCTTCTGTGCCTATTTAGTCATGTAGGCACTGATTGGATGCCGCAGAGCTGCAGTGTTTTGGTTTTTTGTCTACTGGTAATATTTTTTTCTCTCGGTTGTACCACACTATATACTATATTATCTGTGACTGTCTGGCTATGTGAGGAATAAATGAGCAGCTGCAACTGCTTTACTTTGTCTTCCATAAATGTCCTTATGTTATGTCTGTCCAGTTCTCCAAACTATCCAGTGCTCATACTTTCCATCAGTTGTCATGTCTGGGTGTGTGGTCACATAAATCACCTCATTAAGTCCCTCCCCTACCCTCAATGACACAATTTTCGGCCTATTACAAGGTACGGGGGGGGGGAGGGGGGTGAGGCAGGAGTCGGGGGCTGTACTGCTCTCCTGGGAGTCTGGGACACAGATAGAGAATTATTTTCAATATGATAAATAAGATGCTAGTACAATCAGGGCATAGATCATATCAGTTACCCACACCCTTATAATTCTTTGGCTTTTAAGATTTTAGAATTTGAGGAAGGTTTGTGGTGGGGACTTGAATTAGAGCTTGGGCTAATGTGGGGTCTATAGTTTAAGGATGAGGTGGATGCAGCTTTAGGATTTGGGCTAATATCAGAGCTAAACACAGGTATGTTTTAGGACTATTCAGTGAAGGTTAAGATTAAATCAAGTATCTACCTGTAAGAAAGGCTCTCTTGTCTTGTCAGAGCCCCATGGGGCTAATTAGAGGCTCTTTTGCCCTTTTTCTATCTGTTCTCTGTTATTATAAAGCCTGTCCTGGTGGTTGAATTGCATTTGCCATTTTGACCTATATAAAATAGCCTCTGAATTCCTTTTGGTTTTTTTATTCTTACGGAAACTATTTGCTTACCAATGGACATCACTTCTGGTATAAGACAAGTAGGATGGATAGACTGAATTTAGAGTGGAACCAAGGAAAATATAAGTACTGCAGAGTTATGCTGGACACCAGCTGTGCGAGAAAGTATAGCATGGGGTAGTGAGAGTTCACATATTATTATAGTGCTGCTCTGCTTTTGTAATATAAAAATACACTTGTATCTGCTAATTCACAGCTTCAGACCTTGGCACAAGGTGAACGGATATGATTAGAAGAAAAAAGTTACAATGTCAGACTAAAGTAAGGTAGCTACCCAATAAAATGTATCAATAAACTACATTATATCAATGTAGTTAATTGCCGTTAGACCCATCTAACCACTACTAACTTTCTCATGCTCTAACCAATAGAGTGCAGTTTTGCTCTGATTGGTCAATTAATGGCAAGCTTCCCAGACTGTCATTTGGGAAAGTGAAACAGTACGCAGTGAGTATATGTTTTTTCATTTTTATTCTTGATTAAGAAGAAGAAGAAGAAGAAGAAAGGGATGATAAATAATACATTGGTAAAAGAGGAGTTGTTCTTTAAATAAAATATTTTTTCATGGTGTTTGGATTTTCTTTAACAGTATTTTTTTTTATGGGGCACTACAGGTCCTAACAGGCCCGGGATGCCAGTTTTACATGTACCAGCAGGTGCTGGCAGCCATTGGTATGTTGGAACTTGTAGTTCTACAAACACCAGCAAAACCAAACATAGTTGCCATGGCTTGCTGGAACGCCAGATAACAAAAATGCTGATTTCTTACATTTAACACTTTATTACCCCAACAACCACCACTTTATTACCCCAACAACCACAACAATTACTGTCATTACGCTAATAGTGCGAGTAAATACTGTTATTACGGTACCTTTAACGCTGGATTTCAGTTCGCAGCTCAGGGAGCTGCGAGCTGAAATCCGGCTTAGTATTACCGTAATACTTTTAATGCCGCGGGACAATCAAACAATTGAATATGCCCCTATGAAATGGAGGGCCAATGCTGCGGGTTTCCCTGTTACTGCATGACCAACCCAGCCTATCATAGCCGATTGTGGCTTTTCCAGGGCATCCCCATGTTGTTCGCTCATTCACAGTATCCGCAACTAACCCAGGCTATGAGTGCTGGGGCTTGGATCACTTTTGGGGAGGCATACTATTTATTTATTTTTATATTTATTTTAAGCTTTTTTATAACACTAAAATGCCATTCATTATCATCAAGTTGATTACACTTTTTTTGTAGCATGCATATTACGCCTGCATTTCTGACGCAAATGTGTCCAACTCTAAATAAACCTCTTCTTGTATAACTGAACAAAGTTGTTTTTGACTATTCCATATTGATCCCTTGAAGTTCCCTGGTGGCATGAGATGGTAGTTAATAGGTGCCACGTGTAAGATGGCTACAGCAGTTTTGGTAATGTCATCAGTGGACACAGCCTGGGGGAAAGCAAGGGATGTCTTGTGCAAAGGCTGGTGCCTCAAAGGCTGGTGTCTCAAAGGCTGCCATTCCCAGTATCTTGTTAAAGAAAATTTCAATCCTGAAACATTTAAATACTTCTAGATTGCTACTCGTAGGATAACTGCTGATGCAACGGACAAAATCTTGCATTTTATGAATCACCAGAATTAAAAATTTATGTTGACCCAATAAAGAAAGGACAGGACTTATTAAACCTACTCAACTAGATCACCAGCCAGGAGTGTCAGGAGACAGTTTCCAGATCTGAGCAATTACTGGAAATGAGAGCTGGCATCTGAATGGAGGAATACTGGGACCATTTAGTCCAGGGTTGTAAATGTGGCCCAGAAGGAGTTTTGGTTGTGGCAAGGGGGCAGCACTGTTAATGGAAAAAAAAAATCCTGCAAAAAAAAGAAAAAAAACTTACCACGTCAGCTGGTACTCCGGCTCCCTCCCTTGTCTCCTCCTCCGTGTGGTGCTCGCAGTGAATGTCGGGCGTGATGTCATCACGCCCAACATCCATTGCGGAGCGCAGCACAGAGGAGTCACCCGCGCGAGAAGAACAATCAGCAGCAGAGAATTGGAGAAAAGAAGAGAAGAGGACAGGAGAACAAGCCAATTAAAAGGTGAGTTAAGGGGGATTTTTTTTATTATTTCAAGGGACGCTGACCAGTGAATAAAAGTCACCTGGTCCTGGAGCATCATGGACCTTATCTCCCTGCTACATACTTCTACTTGAAATATTAATGGGGCATTATATATTATTCTCTTTGCCCCATTATAAGTTGTTATCCCTTAACTAACATAGTGGTGTAATTAGCAAAACAGGTCACAATTTGGGGTCACAGTGATGTATATCTCAGGTACCGCAGGCCTGGTCAGGGCACCCTGATATACAATGCCTGGCTTAAATGCACTTTATTGATATTGCATCGAAACAATACAAAAAGTGATTATAGCATAGTAACTAGAGAGGATTTTTTGAACAGGGCGATTGAAAGGTAAGTATAGGGGGATTTGAAAAAAAAGTGATATATATATATATATATATATATATATAATCACTTTTTTTCTCATATATATATATATATATATATATGTTAACTATGTTTTCTATGGTTTTTTGGATGATCAGCTATCGTTATTGTTAGTGTATCTTATGTGCGGCCCAAACCAACTTGTCGTCTTCCAATGTGGCCCAGGGAAGCTAAATGGTTGGACACCCCTGATTTAGTCAGAAACCGGGTGTTATTTCTAGCAGTGTGTCAGCAATTTCAGACACGCTGCTCTCCAGCAGTTTCCTGTGCCTCCATGACTTTATTTAATACAATGGACCGTCACCTAAGTTATTATCTTGGGGAAAGTTTGTGTAGTCTGGAATATTTCTATAACTAGTTTACTTCAAACTTTATCATCTGTCATCTGAGTGGTTTCTTGTAGAATCTTACAATTTCCTTTTCTGCTTGTTGCCCTTTTCTCTTGTACAGTAAGGGTACCAACATTAGTGTTTCACATGTCATATTAAACATTGAAAGTTCTGAAATATTCCTGAACATTCTATACGTAGGTGTAAAATTTAGATATATCCATTTGTTTTTTACCAAACCCAATCTAAAATACTACTAATAACATACAATGCCTACAACAAAACTGCACCAACTTGCATCTCATTTCCAGGACTCTTTTCAGGCTGAACACACTTTCTGAAATTCTCTCCCTCACCTAACAAGACATTCCTTTAGTCTTAAAACCGTCAAGAGTTCTCTGAAACCCCTCCACTACAGTTATGACCAAAAGTTTTGAGAATGGCACAAATATTGGTTTTCACAAAGTTTGCTGTTTCAGTGTTTTTAGACCTTTTTGCCAGATGTTGCTATGGTATATAGAAGTAAAATTACAAGCATTTCAGAAGTATCAAAGGCTTTTATTGAAAATTTCAAGTTTATGCAAAGAGTCAATATTTGCTGTGTTGACCCTTCTTTTTGAAGACCTCTGCAATTCGCCCTAGCATGCTGTCAATCAATTTCCGGGCCACATACTGACTGATGGCTGCCCATTCTTGCCTTGGAGTTTGTCAGAACTTGTGGGTTTTTGTTTGTCCATCCGCCTCTTAAGGATTGACCAAAAGTTCTTAGTGGGATTGTCTGGGGAGTATCCTGGCCATGGACCCAAAATTTCAATGTTTTTATCCCCAAGCCACTTAGGTATCACTTTTGCTTTATGGCAAGGTCCTCCATCATGCTAGAAAAGCCATTGTCACTAAACTGTTCTTGGATGGTTGGGAGAAGTTGTTCCTGGAGGATGTTTTGGTACCATTCTTTATTCATGGCTGTGTTCTTAGGCAAAATTGTGAGTGAGCCCACTCCATTAACTGAGAAGCAACCCCACACATTAATGGTCTCAGGATGCTTTACTGTTGGCATAACACAGGACTGATGGTAGCGCTCACCTTTCCTTCTCCGGACAAGCGTTTTTCCAGATGCCCCAAACAATCTAAAAGGGGATTCATCAGAGCTTTACCCCAGTCCGCAGCAGCCCAATCCATGTACCTTTCGCAGAATATCAGTCTGTCCCTGATGTTTTTCCTGGAGTGTAGTGGCTTCTTTGCTGGCCTTCTGCACACCAGGCCATCCTTCAAAAGTCTTCGCCTGTGCGTATAGATGCACTCACACCTGCCTGCTGCCATTCCTGAGCAAGCTCTGCACTGGTGGTGCCCCAATCCCGCAGCTGAATCAACTTTAGGAGATGGTCCTGGTGCTTGCTGGACGTTCTTGGGCGCCCTGAAGCCTTCTTCACATTTATTGAACCTCTCTCCTTGAATGTTTTGATGATCCGATAAATGGTTGATTTAGGTGCAATCTTACTAGCAGCAATATCCTTGCCTGTGAAGCCCTTTTTGTGCAAAGCATTGATGACTGAATATGTTTCCTTGCATGTCACCATGGTTAACGGAGGAAGAACAATGATTTCAAGCAGCACCCTCCTTTTAAAGCTTCCAGTCTGTTATTCTAACTCAATCAGCATGACAGAGTGATCTCCAGCCTTGTCCTCGTCAACACTCTCACCTGTGGTAGCAAGAGAATCACTGACCTGATGTCAGCTGGTCCTTTTGTGACAGGGCTGAAATGCAGTGGAAATATTGTTTTTGAGATAAAGTTCATTGTCATGGCAAAGAGGGACTTTGAAATTAATTGCAATTCATCTGATCACTCTTCATGACATTCTGGAGTATATGCAAATTGCCATCATAAAAACTGAGGCAGCAGACTTTGTGAAAAATAATATTTGTGTCAAAAACTTTTGGTCATTACTGTAGGTTATCAAATTTCTCAACCACCGTCTTAGGCTCCCTACGGTACTGTATTACCACCCTTTTACACAGCTCACACAAGACAACAACTCTGACCTTCTGACCAACATTGCTTGTGACTGGATCATACTACTGCTGTGCACTTTTTACCTTTGCAATCTGGCTGGACCAATTTGCAATATGTAGCACTTAACCTCATGTATGAAACACCCATTGTCCTATAGATTGTAAGCTTGCGAGCAGGGCCCTTTTACCTCTCTGTCTGTCTATAATACTTAGTATTATGCTTGTTCCCAATTATAAAGCACTACGGAGTATGCTGGCGCTGTTGATTCTGATTTTATGTTAGTTTTTCTCAGTATGTTCTAACTGCCCTGGTCTGACCTTGCTAATAGTTTTAAAAAATCATTTTTTTTTAACATTGATTACTTGAATCATCTGTGATTATAGTAATTTTAAAATTAGCGGTGAAAGAAGAGCAGAATTCCCATGTGGAAATGGGTCATCATTGAGGCAGCACGGTGGCCTAGTGGTAAGCCTCACAGCACTGGGTTCATGAGTTCGATTTCTGACCATGACCTTATATGTGTGGAGTTTGTATGTTCCCCTCGTGTTTGTGTGGGTTTCCTCCTGGTACTCCAGTTTCCTTCGGGCACTCCGGTTTCTTCCCACACTCCTGGATTAATTGGCTGATATTAAAATTGATCTCAGTCTCTCTCAGTCTGTGTTTGTCTATTAGGGAATTTAGACTGTAAGCTCCAATGGGGCAGGGACTGATGTGAGTGTGTTCTCTGTACAGCACTGCGGAATTAGTGGCGCTATATATTGATGACGATGATGATTGCAGGTCTCTAGCAAGTTTTGTGGTACTTCCAGTGCAAATCTTCCAGGCAACCTCACATGCGTGTCTAAATGCAGAAAACTCAAAATCACTGTTTTAAAATAGAACACTATCCACTCCTTCCTTAGAGTTGTAAGCATTGCTAAATGTATGAAGAGTTTTCTCATGTGACAGGAGCAATGTTTTTTACTTAACTAAAAAAAGAGATACTGCTTACTTGAAGTGTTAGAGGCGTCTCATTATTACAATAACCCTTTTTACTTTATTCCCTCAGAAATCCATTAGCTTATTGAAAAAAAAAAGTCTGCGTTAAAATTCAGAAGTATATAAAGAACTTTAATAATAAACTACATTTTGTCAAAAAATCTTCCTGAAGTTGCTCTGTAGACTATGTATTTATTATTATATACACCATCTCTTGCTCTGTAAATAAATGTATTGTAACATTGGGCACGGTTACTCCAATTGCAATGTTTTCAGTCTGTTCTCTAACCCAATCTCAATTCACTAGAGGAAGTTTTGTTTTCTCTGTATGTATGTACCATCAACACTGATATTAAGGTTTCTCACCTCTCCTTATCCAAGTATCGTGCTGCTGTATTGACTCTCTGGAGAACGGCAACAATTAAAGCACAGAGTGTTTGGCTTTTCTGTTGATGCAGCTTTAACCCACAGTTCACAGTTTTTTATCCACTTTTCAATAATCAGTTTTGTAGGTTTTGTAAACCTAGGCCTGAGCATACTGGCACAGCATTATGTTAAAGTATTTAATGAGCATTCTCACAGTCTATTGAAAGCGATTTGATGCCGATAGTCATAAAAATAATGTAAGAGATGTGTACAGTATATGCATTCTGACGAGTCCTCGCCTTGCGTCAATTTTGGCTTTGCCTGCTGAGTTCATACATTAACTCTTAAATTCTAAAACTTATATGGGAATTCTCAATAAGTACATAGTAAATTATGCTGCAAGGAAGCATCATTTGATGAACGCACTTCTAACACTCTGTAAAAGTGAGAACAAAGTACAAGACATGCTATAAAAAGCTACTAGCTGCTAAATAACTCATCAAAAGTGCATATAATCAGCAATCATGATAATTGAATTAAAAATTATTTCCTTAAATGAAAATAAAAATTTAACAATTTTAACTTTTGGAATGCCTTGGGCTATACACAAATGAGCTCACAACACACCTTTTTTTTTTTAAAATCTCTTTATTTTTGCAAAAACATGAGATCCACACAGTAGGTTACATAAAAAGAAAAAATAAGTCAAGGTAGATGAATCAAGACATAACGATGAAAGTATAGAAAGTTATTACAAAACATGAAGCAGATTATTACAGAAAATTTGTTTTAGTATTTTAACAATGAATTAATCTATATAAATCTATATAATATTTCTATAAAATAAGGGAAAAAAAAAAAAAAGAAAAAGGGGGGGAAAGAAGATAGAAAAAGTGTGTAAAGAAGGGAAGGACGGGGGTAAAGGGGAGAAGGGGTATATCTTAAGTATATATCGGAGGAGAACATTTTCAGGTTGCGGGCGTTGTTGCTTGATAGTAGGAGTACCAGAAGTCCCAGACCTTGTGAAAATTTAGAATTTTGTCATGGAGAAGACTGGTAATATATTCCATATTGGCCAAGTACCACACACGGGAAACTACACTTTGAAGGCTAGGTGGGTGGGGGGATTTCCACTCTTTCGCTATCTGCAGGCGAGTAGCAGCACAGATGTGTTGGACAAGTCTGTCTCCCTGTTTATTTAGAGCTTTAACTCGGGAACATAGCAGCATGACCATTGGGTCGGGCACCACCTCGATGTCTAAAATTCTTGTTATTAGATCAGCAACCAACGACCAAAGATTACAGATACTAGGACATGTCCACCAAATGTGGAAAAATGAGCCCACCTCTCCACAACCTCTCCAACATAGATCTGAGGTACCAGGATAAATTGTATGTAGTCTTGTAGGCACCAAATACCATCTAGTGTATACTTTAAATGTGTTCTCTCGTATTGAGGTATTGATGGAGATTTTAGAGATTCTCACTCTGAACCGAGACCATCCCTCCTGATCCAGAACCCTGCCAGTGTCCTGAAGCCAAGCCTCCTCGAAGGATTCAATTGAATCAGATTTTGGACTCAAGAAAATGTGATACACCAGTGATATCAATCCTTGAGAAACTGAGCCAGGGTAATGAGTTCAAGTTGTGGGTTGGAGTATGGGCATTCTCCAGATCGACCCATCTTTTAATCCCCGGAGCAGACTGCCAGGAAATGATATGGCTAAGGTTTACAGCATGATAATACCGTTCAAATAGCGGCAATCCGTATCCTCCTGACTGAGAGGATTTAGCTAAGCAGGATCTTTTAAGTCTTGATTTTTTCCCTTGCCAAATAAAATTGCTGCAGATAGTTTGTAAATTCGCTAGATAAGTGGACTGGTATGGACTGGTATGGGTAATGTCTGAAAGAGGTAGAGGACTCTTGGCAAAACGTTCATCTTTATTGCATTAATTCTACCGAACCAGGATACAAAAAGCGAATCCCATTTTGACAGGTCCCTTTTTATTGAGTCAAAAAGGGGAGTATAATTATCATGGAACAGTTGTTTATATTCTTTTGTGATCTGGATCCCCAAGTAACGCACCGCCTTGGGGCGCCATTGAAAATCGAACGAGGATTCGAGTATAGCTTTAGTAACATTGGAGACTTGAAGCGAAAGGGCTTCCGATTTAGTGCTATTAATTTTATAGTCTGATAGGAGACCGTATTCCTTAAGTTCCTCGAGAAGATTAGGGAGTGAAATAAGGGGATTTGAGAGTGTCAATAAGACGTCATCTGCGAATAACGAGATCTTAAAATGACGGGGACCAATTTGTATCCCTGAAATGTCTGGGTTTCGTCTGATAGCCGCAGCCAAAGGTTCTATGCTTAGGGCGTACAGCTGGGAGATAAGGGGCACCCTTGTCTGGTACCATTGCCTAAAGAGAAGGCCTGGGACTGAAGTTCATTAGTCAAAACCGAAGAGGAGGGGCGATGGTATAGTGCCTGGATGGCCGTTAGGAAGGCCCCATTTAAGCCGAAGTGACTTAGCGTGCTAAACATGAAAGGCCGAGAGAGTCTGTCAAAAGCCTTTTCGGCATCTAATGCTAGGACAACGGATGGAATCTTGTTCTGATTAACATGGGCAATAATGTCTATTGTGCGCCTAGTGTTATCTAGAGCCTGCCTAGTGGGGACAAAGCCCACTTGGTCTGGGAAGACCAAAGTTGGCATATAGACATTTAAACGGTTCGTCAGTATTTTGGCAAAAAGCTTGATGTCTGCGTTGATTAATGATATTGGGCGGTAACTAGGACAGCATATAGGATCTTTATTAGGCTTAGGGATCACCACTATATTGGAGCAAGTGGATTCATCATGAAATTTACCCCCCGTGAGAATGTAGTTAAACAGCTGGGTCAGGTGGGGCACCAATTCTTTGGAGAAAGTTTTGTAATATAACATCATGAAGCCATCAGGACCAGGGGCCTTAGAGTTCTTTTGAGATTTTAACGCCAATACTATTTCTTCACTGGAAATAGCTTCGTTAAGGGAAGAGGCCTGAAGGGAGGTTAGCGAGGGTAATGAACATTTGTCCAAGTAGGTGTTGATAGTTTGAAGAGATGCTCTAGGGGAGGTCTGGTCCTTGTGGAGGTTGTACAGGTTTTCATAGTACTTATGGAAAGTTTTATTTATGATCCTAGGGTCGTAGGATAGATCCCCCTTTTTATTTCTGATTGAGTTGATCATTTGAGAGCCCCGCTTGGCTCTTAATCTCCTGGCTAGGAGCGAATCAGCCTTGTTCCCTTTCTCGAAAAAAGTTTGATTAAGCCATCTTAATTGGCGTTCTGTTCTCTCTGCGAGAATAGACTGAATTTCACAACACACCTTTTTGTACTTACACAATGAATATTTTCTTGTCTGCATTAGCGTACATGTTTGGATAATAAATAGGAACAGTGAAATATCTACCATTGTCATACACCATCCTATAAATATAATACCCATTAGATATTGATGATATTTATTATAATTGGTATGGTGGACTTTATCCCACAAGGCAGGGCCACAGGGTAGGCAGAAGAGGCAGCTGCCTTTCATGTGACTAGTCTTCAGGGTGCATGTCCACCACTAAGTGCTACCATTTTATTTCTGTCTGCTTCAAAGTATCTGCAGGAGAACTGTCTCTTCGGTGTTAAGTGTGCAACTGACCATGAACAGCAAGATAAATTTCCTACTATTTCATGGATTGTTAGGTTCATTTAAGTCCATTAGAGCTCAGCAAAGTAAGTTAATGTAAGCCCTGCAGTATCAATATGCAGCAACAATCTGAATACAATATGTTTATGTGTGGAGTCCTAGAGGGATTGACATAGTTTAGTGTCTTGGCTTTGGGTCCTGAAGCAACTTATGTCAAATCTGATCTCCAGTTCCATTTACCATTACCCTGGCATGCTTCCATTCCCCCACATAGGGATCAGCTTAGCCTCTCCCATATATGGTAATGTACATATGTTTCACAATATTAATTCCTTGGATAGTCTGCCCCTTCAGTAAATACATTGATGTACACTCAGTGGCCACGTTATTAGGTACACCTGCTCGTTAATGCAAATATCAATTCAGACAATCATATAGCAGCAACTCAATGCATGCAGACATGGTTAAAGGGTTCAGTTGTTGTTCAGACTAAACACCAGAATGGGGAAGAAATGCTATCTAAGTGACATTGATCATGGAATGGTTATTGGTGCCAGATGGGGTGGTTTAAGTATCTCAGAAACTGCTGATCTCCTGGGATTTTTATTTATAACAGTCTCTAAAGTTTACAGAAATGGTGCATAAAACAATAAAACAGTGAGCGGCAGTTCTGTGGGCAAAAATACCTTTTTAATGAGAGAGGTTAAAGGAGAATGGCCAGCTGACAGAAAGGAGAAAGTAACACAAACAACCATATGTTACAACAGTGTATCACATCTGTTAAAGGCAATATAGCATGTGATCCACAACTACTAGAACAGCTTTGCGAGATGTTCACCTTTAGCGGCCAGAGGAACTATATACATTACATAGCACTCAGTTGCCCCCAGAACTTAAGCTTGGGTAGTAGTAGTTGTTGATTTGACTATTGTACAGTGGAGTGGACAGAACACAGTAGGAGATAGTGAGCAACCTAGATGGTAAAAGCAGAGTAAAGTGAGAATCAGAATGGCAAGGGTGCAGAGTGATAGACAAGCTACAGTCAGGAGCAAGAGAGGACAGCAGTTCCTTTAATAAGCTATGAGTCACGGCAGGTAGAGATATATTTGCAGATCTGTTTAACAAGCCAAGTTCAGGAGCAGGAGAAGATAGCAGTTCCTTTTAACAATCCGGGTTAAACACTGAGAACAGAATAGATCAGAATACAAGGCACAATAGGTCAAACAGGATCTATCACCAGCATTGGTATGGTAACAGGAAGCGGCTTATAAATCCAGCATAACCAATGAAATGTTGCATGTTGTTTAGCTGCATGAGTGCAACAAGTGATTGCTTGGTGCCAAACTGAGAGCTGAAGAGACGCTGATTGCTATTTATATAGCATCCAGCTGAATCAATCAGTTGCCAGCTGCGTGGGATGAGAGGACATAAGTCCAGAGTGTAGCGACTGACATACTGCACATACACGAGACTTGGTACAATACATTGCTGCTTAATAAGGAGAAATGCTGATAACAGATCTGACATGCAGTGTTGATCACCGCATAACTAAACACATCAGCACACACTCTACCGCTGGCTGACAGGAAAAGGATGCCGGTTATAGATCTAACGTTGCAGTGATCATCAAATTCCCAAACACATGCAAGCACAATCCCCTGTCCACTTATGTGCAAATATGTGCCTGAACACTTTTACAAATCTCTGTATTGAGTTACACATATTTTAATATTCGTGCAACCTTGAATCTGGTGTATAAATGAGTCCTGAGCAGTGGTCGAAGTGGGCTGGTTTGATTGTAAAACTATCACATTCCATTCACTTACATTCCCATTACATTTTCCATACTGCCACTGCTAAATTTATAGTTTCCACTGGTATAGAGCAGATATGTTACAAAAATCATCATCATCAAAATAAGATGCATTCAAAAGAGGGAAGTTACTAAACTTTCATCTGTATGTCCTTACTTTAGTACACTTGCATGTGAATACCCTGATTCGCCTCCCAAAGCACAGGGGTGCAAATATCAACTATGTGTAGCTCAAAATCCTGGTGCAAGATGTGCACATGCACATCTTGCATGTTTTGTGACATGAAAAATTACGATTCACAAATGCACTTGCATCCAACTCTAATTACACCTCTTAGTGCTGTTATTTTTGTATATATGTGAGGCGCCACAGTGCTCCCCAGGGCTGTAAAGTAAGTAAAACAGGACATACATAAAACAGGGACATACAAGATAGACAAAATAAATTCAGACATGAAAACAAAGAGGACTCTGCTCATGAGAGAGCTTACATTCTAAGTGAAAGAGGGAACAACTGAAACAAGAGGAGTGAATGTGACTTAGAGTTGAGATTGGGACAGCTGTGAAGGTACTTTTTGTGAGTAGTATTGATAGGAGTAAGGTGAGCTCCAATAAAGAGAAGGTTTTTCACAGAGCGTCTAAAGATTTTAAGGCTGTGGGAAAGTCTGATTGGATGTGGTAGGGAATTCCATTAGTAGGTAGCAGCACGGGAGAAGTTTTGTATGCAGTAGTGAGAGATGATTATCAGAGGTGAGGTCAGAGGTATATGATGAGCGTAGATGTACAAAAGCTGTGAATCTATACAGAGTTTAATATTGTGATTGGGAAGTATTGAAATTGAGATCATGCATGTATAATTTATATTGTCTACTAATTATAGCATGTTATGGTTTTAACATTTTATTTTATATGCATTGCATTAATATTTGTGAAAATGTATACTTAATTGGATGTTGATTTTTCTACACACATCTGGTATATTAATTGTTGTAGCCCTATAAAAACTTGCAATTTGAACATGGCGCCACCCCTCCTGATTAAGTCTGCAACAAAACGCGTTAAGGGTTTGGCTCAGAACGAGGTTACATTGTATCTGTATTGCTGTCTGCTGGTAATATGTTTGGTGAAATACGGAGCACTCCCAACTTTGCCTGATACATGACAGCATTAATTTTATCTGTGGTATGTGTGCAGTCATTGTATACTCTTTTCAGTAAATGTTTTAATGATTTTATACTATGGAAGCACCACTTTATTCCATTGACATTAGATTGAAGATTTTTCTGTGCAGATCGGGTAAGGGAAGGGAGAGGGAAGATGCAGTGATTACTATCTACTAGGTGCTAACACTAACAACTAAATTTCTAATCAAGAAAAAGATCTGACAGAGAAAAACTTTCATTGGAATATATGTAACATATCTGTGAAGACATTACTAGGAATTATTTGCGCACTGTAAATTTAAGAAGGCAAAACGAAGGGTATTTTGATATGAGATTTGAGATGTATGAAGGGGTGGTATTATTGAGGGTTGTAAGGGTGAGTAGTTTGGAGGACACATTGTAATTAGACTGGCTCAAAATACAATCAGTGATACTTAATAATTATTTTCTGAGCAAACACAGTCGTTATCAAATTTAATTTGCAGAACAATAGATAACAAAGGACTCTAGCTCACTTATATCGGTCATGAGCAAACAGCATGTTTCCTTGTTGTGTAATTGGAACTGCTCCTTTAAGGTAAACTATTTTAGCATCCTATACGATGAGGACAATTTGGGCCAATAACACTGTAAGGGGCCTATTTATTATTGCTTTTTTTGGGACATTTAAGCAGTTTGCACATTTATCATAAATATTTGCTTCTTTGGATTTTTTTTTCGAAATTCAGAGCAGTCACAATAGATGTCCATGGGGACAGCTATATACCACAATTTAATAAGTTCTGAAAAGGCAATTAAACATACGGTAATGTACGCCAGCTCAGACGTACATTACCTGTAGAGGGATCCACCACATATTACTGCTCTCCCCTCCGGTCACTATCACAAATGTAGCCATTTTGCGATAGTGAACATAGAGGACATAGGAGACAGGTCCTCACAGGAATAGCAGTTTTTCATAACTGCTAATCTTGATGAAGTTTTTTTAAAAAATATGCAAGATATTTTAATCCTTATCTTTGCGATAAGGATTGAAAAATATTGCGTATAAAATGTGGTGGGTAATAAATAGGGGCCTAAGGGATCTATTTATCAATTAGTGATAAACCAATAACTGTTGGAAATGGCTGGTTTCACAGATTTCTCTAGTGTTAACCCAGTTACCACTGATTGCTCTATGTGGATGGCGAATATGCTTGCTGTTCAGCCCTGCTGAAGTTACAGACTGCAGTGAGACCCACCAGCCTCCTGGCTACCTTCCTGGCTGTTAGACCATTAACGTGGTAACGACTTCAGTGTCTAAGAACTCTGCGACTTGGCAAACAATACATTCCATTGGGTTATGATCATCAGCACAACTGGTATTCTAGCTATGAATGAAGCACTAGGTGGGAAGGGGGATCTTGATGTTATTGGAGAATCATCTTGTGCATATGTACATGCGCACTGTACACAGAAAGACGGAAACTCTCCAGTGGGACTGCCGTTTCTTGCCTGCACCGCCCTGGGTGGCAAGCAGGGGCAGACTGGGCAGGGGGGGCATATGCTCCCCAGGCCAGTCCCATAGTGGGCTACATTGGGCTGGGTCACTGGGCCACCTGCATTTTTTTTTTCTTTTAAAATGTTCTTAATAGTAATAGGCTGCTGAGTCAAGCTTCCCCCCCCCCCCCCAGTTAAAATTTCCCAGCCCTGGGGGTGAGTTTGAAAAATTGCTCCAAATGTGTATTTTTTTTTTTATGCTGCGCTAAGTGGGAGTAAAATATTGCTTTTTCCCACAAGACGGTTCTGATTCATAAATAAACCTCAAAAAGTAAATTCACTGAGTTTCACCTACTGTTCAATTAGCTAGATGCCTCCTCCGTGTAACTGCAGAACACACCTGGACCCCAGCATGTTATGCCTATGTATTGTCCATTGTAAGATCTTTGACCTCTATAATAACAAGGGATCTAGCTGATACACTGAAGGTAGAACTTTATTTGCTTTGCCTAGTGTGTACACCTGCATGCACTTGTTGTGAAAAGTCATGGGAAACGTAAAGTAAATATACCCTATATGTAAATAGAGTTTATTCTTACTTTATTTTTCTTTGTATGCTTCTTAAAACATATGGTCTTGGAAATATTTCTCTGCATATTTCCACTCACAAACATGAGTGGCAGTTCATGCAGTGCATATAATAGAAATGTAATAGATAGCAAACAGTCACCAGACAGCATATTTATTTAATTGTTATTTGAGTGTAACCACTGCATTCTCAACTGCACTACAAATAAATTAAATTATTTGCCTTTTTCTGCAAATATTCATATTATTTGATTGTAGTTTGCATATGACTCAAGTGACAATACTAATAGATATAAGATTACTTGTGTGTCTTTTCACTCTATACCTATTAGATCAAATATATTATATAGTTGTTTAAAAGTCATGTGATTTGATCAATCAAGTTTCTAGATTTATTTTATAAATACTGCTATAAACATATACACCAAGTTCCTCAATTTCTGTGTTACATATTATATTTTCTCGACAAAAGAAGTAGAGCCTACCCACAATGCTACATTATGTCTGTAGCATTGTGGGTAGGATTAAGGGTGTGGTCTGTACGCATCAGGCAGTGGCCTGAAATGCCCTGTTTTTTCCATTTGGTATGTTGTGAGGTTTGTATTAACGTTACCTTTGTCTTATACTGGAGACTGCTATTTTGTGGCCTGAAACAATATTCATAAGTATCTGATAGCTGAATAGGAACCAGTGACTTCAGTGATCACAAAGTGATTCCTAGTAAATTGATAGGCAGCATACATATGCAGTGGTCAAGGTGCACATTTAGAAGTGGTGATATGAAAAATGTAATGGGAATGTAAGTGAATGGAATCTAATAGTTTTACACTGAAGGCAGTAGGAGAAATGGCGGTATCCCATACTAACGTATACACTCCAATTTCCACCACTGTTCTAACGACTATTGGTTCAGCTGAAATAGAGCCGGCTTCCACTGTTTATAGTCAATACATGCATTATAATAGAGTATTTCTGTAAATATAAATATCTATCAACCTACTCCATACCATCCAACATTTAGAATTAAAAATTGGGACAAAATAAACCCCACCCTGTTCTGCCCAAGAATGGACACATTTGTGTGAAACTCCACCTACTGTTTGTTTAACCCCACCGCTTTTGCTGCCTGCAACTCTGGATGTCCTGCCAAAATGGGAGTTGAGAGGTGTGCTAGTAAATAAAATACCATTACTCTTTATACATGTTTACTTGAAATGGAAATGCACCAAAAAATTGTAGGAATGGAAATGCATTACTTAATCTAATATATATGCTAATGAATCCATACATTTCATTTTTGCAGCAGCTATAAACTGGCAGAGATTGGGTCTCCTCTAATACTTTTAATAGGGCATATTTTGCACCGCCCAGTAACACTTCAGCAGACAAACTTATAAAACAAAGCTTCAAACACACATAAAATGGTACATGTAGTAAAGATGGTCTAAATGTCCATTCACTCTCATAATTTTAGCCATTAGATCAGGTAGTATTTTAGGAGAATATGGACAAGTTTTACTTAATGAAAGGGATGGTTCCAAAGACCTTTGCTGTGATGCTTACACTTTATCACAATGCGCCTCTTGAGGTTTTTCCACTTCTCTACACAACTAGCACACCTATGCTTTGTGGAAGTATCTCCTTAGAAAGGTGAGTAGACATTCACTGTAATGGCAAAGAGTGCACCAGTGCAAATATAAGGTATTTTGTGCAGCGCATTAAAGGCTTGATGCATGTTGGGACACAACTTGCAATTTGCACTTACATGTTGTGATTTAAAAGAAAGTACTGAACTAGTGCGTAGTTCCAACTGTATTCAAATCCAAACGTATCTCAAGTTACATTTCAACTTAAATCCGGGTGTAAGTTTGTTCTGCCTAAACGTTTCTTTACCATATGGACATACACACAACAGACTGCACTATATGCACAAGCTTCTGTTCACTAAAAGGTCACATCAGAACACAGAAAAAATGTAAATGATAAAATAAGTGAACAACTCTTAAGAATATAATCATTAATAAAAATATGGATTTAATTTTTTTATTACATTAAATACATAAGTCAATATGCTTCTAATGCATACTGTACATAAAATGCATTTAGATAGTCAGTCTTCCTTGCATACACATGTTCTGTGTTATCTAGTGCCACGCATACGTTAAGGCTGAGCAGAGTAGAGTTTTTACTACAAAGACTATGCTATGTCAGTCATCACTATCAGTCAGCATTTACACCTGCCCTGTAGCTGGTGCAAGTTATATGACTGAAACCAGGCGGATTTACGATAATCACAGGACTTGAATCTGCTGTATCTGTCATAGCGCCCTTACTGTACATGGCCTAAGTTCATCAACCCCTTCCTTCCCCCATTCTGCCTTTCAAGTCGTAGGTATTCGTAAGTATCATTTACGTTCAGACATGAATTGCATGCAAATGCTTTAATTTCTGCAAGGTTCATTTTTTAATATGCGTGGCACTATTTCACGCAAGATACAGCACGCAAATGGAACAGCACTGGGGTCATGAGTTCAATTCCCGACCATGGCCTTATCTGGGAGGAGTTTTGTCTCCCCGTGTTTGCGTAAGTTTCCTCCAGGTGCTCCGGTTTCCTCCCACACTCCAAAAACATACTAGTAGGTTAATTGGTTGCTACAAAAATTGACTCTAGTCTCTCTCTGTCTGCCTGTCTTTCTGTCTATGTGTGTGTGTGTGTGTGTGTGTGTTAGGGAATTTAGACTGTAAGCTCCAATGGGGCAGGGACCAGGGCCACCTTAACTACTTTATGGGCCCCCGGGCAATGCAGTGTACCGGGCCCCTAAAAAAATAAATATATATATATATATATATATATATATATATAAATAGTGTGTGTGTGTGTAAAAAAAATATATATGTATGTAAAAAAAAGACGTGATTATATATATAATCACTTTTTTTTACATATATATATATATATATATATATATATATATATATATATAGGGGCCCCCTTAACTTACCTTAAGTCCGATCCTCTTCTTTTTTCCGCGCCGCTGAGTCTCTTCTGCCCTCTTCCGTGCTGTGGTTGCAGTGAATGCTGGGTGTGACATCACGCCCAGCATTCACTGCGAGCACAGCACGGAAGAGGGGACCAGGGAGGGAGCCGGATCACCGCTGATGTGACCGCAAGGTAAGTATTTTTTAGGATTCGGATGGGCCCCCCTTGCCTGCAGGGCCCCCGGGCACCTGCCCATCGTGCCCAATGGAAGAGACGGCCCTGGCAGGGACTGATGTGAATGAGTTCTCTGTACAGCTCTGCGGAATCAGTGGCGCTATATAAATAAATGGTGATGATAATGATGCATCCGAACATGAATCAGGCCCTAAGAGAGCATCAGAAATGTGTACCTGACAGGTGTTTTTTGATTGGTTTACATAGGTAACATTATATCATGTTTCCTACAATTCAGTATATTAAACTGGATTTTAATTACACCTTGTTCCTTAAGAGGACAGTGTAGTATAAATATCTTTCACTTGGGCAGGTTCAATCCTATTATTACTGTTTTTCAAGAGGAGGATGCTCTACCATTACCTGCTGGGACTAGCAAACATTCAGACCTCCATCATCAGCGCTTTACAATTGGGGACAAACTCAGTAATAAACAAACTGGGTAATACTGACAAAGAGGCGAGAAGGCCCTGCTGGCAAGATTACAGTAGATATTATGTCAACAGAATCAGAACTGGAAATGGGAAAGTGGTATGAGAGCAGGAAAGACAAAACAAAGAGAAAATGGGACATTATTCGAAAATAAAGTGCAAAAATGGTAAAGCTGAACTCTATGACACAGTTATCCTGGTAGAAGTCCCTGTATACATCATTGTGATGTACTTTAAGACAACAGGCCTGATTAAGGATCTTAACTTTAGAAACTTCTTATTTCAGTCTCCTGGACAAAACCATGTTACAATGCAAGGGGTGTAAATCTTGTATTCTGTTTTGCACATTGTTAGCAGTCGCGGCGGCCGCGGGCACCGCCGCGACTCTCACCTCCTTCCTGCAGGCGTCCCGGCCGTCGCTATGACGACCAGGACGTCATTTCCAGAATCTACCCAAGGCAACGGTCGGACACCAGCAGCAGTAGCGCCGCGTCCTGGCGGCTGGGGACAGCCGGGCGTGTGCGCAGGAGTAATCAAACCTGTGGGCTAATTAAATAGTCAATTAGTAATTAGAGGCCTCTGCTCATGTCATTTCAGAGCCAGGCTCTGAGTGGCTGATGCTGGTATTTTAGGCAGTGAGGTCTGCAGCCTCACTGCCGGTTATAGCTTCTGTATCCAGTCTGCTGACCTGCTCTGTGCCTTGTTCCTGCCTGTTGGACTTTCTGCTGATTACCCGTGTATGACCCTTTGCCTGGAATTGGACTTTGCTTGTGTATCTCGTGACCCTGACCTCTGGCTTGAATACCGACCTCCCTGTCTGCTCGTGACCCCTGACCTCAGTTTGTTTATTGGTACTGCTATCTGCTGCCGGCCCTTGACCTCTGCTTGGACTCCACTCCGCTTGCCTGGGTTCTCCCCCAGCCGGTACACACTTCACGACCCTCTGTCAGTCTGCAGCCCAGCCTGTCCCCACCATCAGGGGCACCAGTGAACACCTGACTGGCAGAGTAGACTCCGGGTTGTGTTGTGCCGGCTGGAGGGGTTCCTAACACACATAAGTTAAATACTGACTGTTTTTTCATGTAGTACACAAATATCAACTTTGAATTTCAGTGTACAAATAAGCTATGAAGTATTTTTGTGCTACATGAAAAAACAGTCAGTATTTAACTTATGTGCAAAACAGAATGCTAATTTGCACCCCTTGCATTGTAACATGGTTTTGTCCAGGAGACTGAAATAAGATGTTTCTTTAATTAAGATCCTTACTGAATCAGGCCCAACGTTACAACCAGAGGAAGCAATGATCTATTCCCATTAGAAGGCAAAACATAAAGAGAAGTTTATGCATAGTCATAATTTAAAATACAGGATTGTGGGTAAAATAACTCCAAAATGCTATAGGGTGTGGTTATCAAATGAAGAACATATTTTAGTCAATTTCAAGTTTCAGTTTGCACCCAGCTCTGCAAGATAAATAGATATATACCAGTTTTCACTCTGTACTTTATTTCCCCATTTTTTAGATAGAAGACATTGGTTCTCATTTTATATTTTCAATGGGGTACTTTTAAGGATATGTATATGTAGGTGCATTTCAAGCAATGTAATAACAGTATGCCACATGCAATAAACACAGTCCTGATGTAACCTCTTTCCCAGCATTAATTTGAGACATAAATGAAACCAAACTATGCAATATTTTTCAAGAGAAATGTAAATACTTAAATTAATGAAGGTTTTGGACTAGGTGGCAGAAACCCTTTTGGGAGGGCTTACCTTGGACGTCTGCGCTTGGTTTGTGTATTGTGAGAGCTGTTGCTGCCGTTACGGGTTTTCGGGGTGTTCCAGTTACCGTGCTTCTTGGTTGTTTCTTTGTTTCTGCCGTGACGCAACCTGGGATGGGAATAGAAATGGGGGGGTAGGGTAGGGGGGAAAGAACAACACAATACAGTATACACGATACAACCAATTTTTAAGAGCTGCTGGTGTGGTTAATGCTTATAGCTTAGTTTGCAAGTTTTGAGTCTATAGCTCTTTTGCTATGTCTATAGCTCTAGTGCGGTGTATACTGTGGAGGTGGTGACTCTTTTCTGGGTGTATGGTACTTAGGATGAGGGTGGGCAGGGGGGTAAGTTTGCCCTGTTTATAGCTCAATGTTTATAGTTTGCAGTATTTGGCTGCTATTTGCTTTAAGGTTTATTTCTATAGCACACAAATGTTTAAGCTCTCACCCTCAGGGGAGGGTGTACGCTGATAGCCTACCTTGCTGAGCTATAAACATTGCTATCAGCTTGCAGGAGATGGAGTGAATAGTATGAGTAGATATGTGTTGTTCAGGTGAGGTGTTAATGTAAGTAAAGATGCTATATGGGATAAGTGATGTCAGTTTATGGAGGGATGTTATGGAGTCTATATGGTGCAGGTATTGTGTATTATTATTATTATTATTATTATTATTATTATTTTTTATTTATAGGGCGCCACTAGGTATCCGTAGCGCCGTACAGGGACAAACAAAGTTACAATACAAAGGTGAGACAGCACGATACAGTTAACAAAACGCACAGTAACTCCGTGAGCTCAAAGCACAGCTAGAGGGGCGGGGGAGGGGAGAGGGGAAGGTCCCGCATACGGCGGAGCCCAAGAGGGCACGGAAGGCAGGGAAACCCCCAGAGTGGAGAGGAGGGAGCAAGAGGGAACGGGGAGGAGGAGGGCAAGGTAGCTGGAGAGCAGAGTTAAAAGTGGTGAAGACAGGAGGAGAGATGACCCTGCTCAAAAGAGCGTACAATCTAAGGGAGTGTATAGATGTATCTATGGTTAATGGGTCTGAGGTGGTGTGTGTATAAACGTGTATTGCTGAAACAGAAGATAAGTTAGAGTTTGCTCATATGCTCTTACAAGAGCAGTTTCTGGTAGATTGCCTGGGCAAAATACCTTTGTTGAAACGGTGGAGGCTTGGTGGATCTTGTGGGTTGTAGCGCTGGTCGAGCGGTCCGAGTGGCTGCAGCCACGCGGCTTCTTCCGCTGTGCCTCACTTCCGGTTGTAACGTGGAACGCACAGGCGCCTGTGCGTTTCACTGCAGAGTCGGGTTTCTCCACTTCTGCCTGTTTTCCTTCTGGGCGTGTGGAACTTTGCGTGGGGTGGATTAGGGCTTCGGTGAAAGCTTCTGTGGTCTTTGCTGTCTTGTGGGAAATATAACCAACGCGTTTCGTCCGGAGACTTCGTCAGTGATGTGGCTGTTTGCTGGTGAGTGTGTCTTCTTATCCTTGTCTTTTAGTACTGGTCCAATGGGATAGCGGGGTGGGAGGAGGGCTTTATATATGGGGGGGGGGAAAAAAAGGAGAATTAGTGGGAATAAACTTTATTGTAGTGTGGGACTTATATTTAGGGATTCTATTTTGTGGAGCCTCCAGATGGAAAGTGATCCGGACGCAGAATGTGTGGTGTGGATTTTGGAGATAATGTCGTAGGGGTGGGGGGAAAGACCTTTGACAAAATATTAGAATCCTAACGTGATTAATGCTAAGGGGTTAAAACTGAACATAACTATTATGAATGAAGATGTAAATGGCAGTGGGGAGGGCGGGGATTAGGATGTGTATGCTTAGAACTCAGGTGGAGATAATGTTGTCAGGGTGGGGGGAGAAGTGGTCACGGGAGGGGGCATTGTAGTTAAAAAACCTATCTTGGTTGTTACTCAGGGGTTAAAAGTAAGGTAGAAATATGAAAAGAGAATAAAAATTATTATTATGAATGATGAGATAAATGGCAGTGGGGCGGGCGGGGATTGGGAGGAGGGTGTTTAGAACTCAGGTGAGGGCGCTTTGAGTGTATGGTGTATGGGGAGGACTAAAATGGTTAAGTGAGTTGAATAAGAAGGAAATTGGAGGTGTTATAGGTTTATGCAATTTAATGTGGGAGGTTGGACGGGGGGGGGGTTTGACATGGTACGAATATTATCTAGTGGTGAAAATTATTTTCGGTGGGGAATGTTTATTGAGGGATGAGATCGTCGCCGGAGGGAAGGATATGGTGGCAGTGCCTTAAGAGTGGGTACGTTACAGTTGGGTGGGTATTAAGGGGATGGGTTAGTGTAGGTGGGAGAGGGCTAGATGGAAGTGTTGTCTGATTATTAATTAAGGGTTTGTGATTCTAGTGTATTTATTTACTTCTTTTTATTGTTATTTTTATTTTTAATGCTATTGGTAATTACTTATAGTTTTGGGTTGGTATAGATCCCGATATATATTATATTGTGGAAATGATAGGATTCCCTACACTATAACATCTTATTGAACAGTGGGGATCGGGGTGGGGAGGGGGGGAAAGTATTTATGGGGAGGGGGAAGCTATATTAAAGGTTAATTAAAGAAAAAAGGGGGGTTATGGATAGGGTGGGGGGAAACAGCGGGGGGGGGTTTGGGGTGAGGCCCATTTGGGTTGAATGGGGGGGAGGGTGGGAGGTAATACTCACAAGAAGATCCCCATATCGAAGTCAGTGTTGAGGCCTTTCGGGGTCAGGGTTCCTAGTTTGTGGATCTATTTTGCTTCTTCCTGCGATATCAGTTTAATGTAGTCTCCTCCTCTCCAAGGTTTCGGGATTTGCCCATGAACTTTAGTCCTGTGGGGTCTTGATTGTGGGTCATTCTGAAGTGTTCTGATACGCTATGGTTCTGTATTCCTTTTCTTATGTTCCTTACGTGTTCTGGAATTCTTGTTTTCAGGTTTCTGATGGTCCTTCCTATGTATTGTAGTCCACAGGGGCACTTGAGTAGGTAGAGGACTCCCGTGGAGTCGCAGGTCATCTTATATTCAACTTTATGTTGGCTACCGTTAGAGTTCGAGGTGAAGTTGGTGGATGGTTTGGTGGAGTTATGTTTTGTGGTCTTGCATGCTATGCATCGGTTGCAGTAGTAGAAGCCCTTCTTCCCTTCTTTTATCCATGTTTCTTTATTTTTCTTCTCTTTTCCATTGGTTGGAATGAAGCTGGCTGTTAGTATGTTTTTCAGGTTTCTAGCTTTCCTGTATACTACCTGTGGTTTCTCTGGTAGGTACTCTCTAATTTGTTCATCTTCCAGTAGGATGTGCCAGTGTTTCTTCAGGACGTTCTCAAATTTCTTGTGGTTGCTGTGGTAGTTCACGATGAACAGTGGTGTTTGTTCTTCTTTTGTTTCTTTCTTTTTGTAGGTTAGAAGTTCTTCCCTCTCTAGTTTTTCCACCTTTTTCAGTTCTTGGTTTAGATGGTCTTAGTTATATTTCCTCTCTAGGAACTTTTGCTTCATGTTCTTCGCTTGTTCCTTGAAAGTTTCCATCGAGGAGCAGTTTCTTCTTAGCCTCCTGAACTGTCCTCCTGGGATGTTCTTCAGCCATGTTCTGTGGTGGTTGCTGTTGATTGGAATGTAGCTGTTGCAGTCGACTGGCTTCATGTATGTTTTTGTTCTTACGTTGTTATTTTCCACATACATGGTGAGGTCCAGGAATTCTACTTCTGTTTTGCTGGAGTTAGAGGTGAACTTCAGGTTCAGATCGTTGATGTTGATGTAGTGCAGGAAGGAGAGAAGGTCTGTATCGCTCCCTTTCCATATGAAGAAGATATCGTCTATTTATCTTTTCCATGTGACTAGGTCTTTGTAGTGGGGGTTGTTGTTCCAGATGTTGTCATCTTCCCATTTTGCCATGTATAGGTTCGCGTAGCTTGCGCAAATTTCGTCCCCATTGCGGTACCTGTGACTTGTTTGTAGTATGTGTCTTCGAACCAGAAGTAGTTGTGGTAAATTAATGAAGGAGCTGGTCTTTAATGGGGTAAAGCTATGCATACGGTACTAGGCACCGTATGCATAGCTTAACCTCCCCTCCCCACCCTGTCCAACACCTAACCACACCGCCAGACAGACAAGGTCATGATTTAGAGTGGGCATGACCATGACACAGAGGGTGTCATGAGCATGTGGTCAATTATCAGAAGCCAATTGGCCATAGACCTTTCCAGGCACAAGCTGTACACATGATATGGGGTAGAACTAATACATTGTGGACGGCATGATATGGAGAAGAATCAATACACAATCTCACACTCTGAGAAATGAATGTGTTCTCTTGAATTCTCCTATTCCTTACAGCATGTTACATACTTGTAATGCCACAATTTGGCCTGCATTTACATCAGGAGCCAACTTCATCAAATTAAGAGAATTTTTTTTTCCTGTACATTTCAAACTGCTGGCACATTTATTTGTGCACTTAGCTATCACTAATTACCGTGAAAGGTGATTTGAAGTTGGAAAGATTGACTTTGTGCAATCACACAGCATCTGCCAGATTAAGTTATGCTGCCCAGAGGATTTAAAAGTAAATATATGTAGGCAGATTAGCTGTTGTATCTTCACATTTTAATCTCTCACATTTCCAGCCAAGAAGCATGTCACTCGGGATAATTATAGGAATGTATTTTTTCTCCTGTCAAATATATTTTGATTAAACACATTCTGTATATATTCCTAATTATCTTAAAACTGTTGATGACTATCCCTTTGGATCCAAACTGAAATGGTGCAAAGCAAAACATAGATCTTGCTGTTCTTCTGCTTTAAATCATGAGGTTTTTAATGCATATTAATAAAATGAAGCATACATAAATAGAAATGTATACACCTTCAAACTGCTCTTAAAATTCATGTAATGTACTACATCTTCAATTGAGCTTTTATGATTGCAATCAACCCCAAAACATGGCATCAAGGTTATTATAAAAGGCATTATTTAAATCTGCCAATACTTGTCATCGTCCTTTACTTTTCCATTTGTTTAGTGTGATTCGAGAATGATTTTAATTTTAGCAGAGCAACTCATAGTTGGATGTATGTTAATTTTTGTGAAATAAATATACACATTTCCGTACTGCGCTTGCACACCAAAATGTATATATATTTGTTTGTATCTTATACTTCCAGCCTTTTATGCCTGAGAAGCGGAACGGGAGCATGCAAGTGCTGAATGAGTACAGCAAGGGTACATGTAAGTGTACCATGCCCCCTGGAGGTGTAGCCTAATAAGACTTGGATGCAACCCCATATACACTTCTTGGGAGGTGTATCTTTTAAGGCTACCAGAAGCCTGGTTTAAAGATTCATAATGGTGATAATAACACCTTCAGCACTGTTAGCCGTTTCTTCTTGGCTGTTTGTGCATTGACCCCTCCACCTGATATTACGTTATTCATTAGTGTTGCAGCTATATCATGGTAAGATCTGGTTGTCTATTGAAATGTCTTATTGAATATTTGGACTACTGCAGGGATTTATAAAGTGGTTAATGAGAGTTTTTTGTACATAATTAGATTTTATGTGGAGAATGCAGTCTTTGCATTTAGAACTAGACCCTATATTCTCTTGTATGACACTTCATTATATTATATTGTATATCGATAGGATGATGCAATATTTTAGTTCATAATTAACAATGTTAAATATCTACACTACCATTGGTTATAACTATATACACATTGATACACCTGATGTTGACATATTTATGAATTTTAAGTTGGATGCATCTTGATATATGTACCATATATATAAGAATTAATTTTTATGCGTACATTTGGGGCACAAAATTCATCAAATTCTAAATAGGCCCTAAGTTGGTTTTGCATAAAAGAAGTAGTGTATATGGCATTGGTATAAATTATACTTTCTAACGATCTGCATAGAGCAAAGTCTAGGGATCACTTTTACATACTCATCCTCCTGTACCTTTCGACTGCTTTCAACACTGTTGACCACCCTCTTCTCCTGCCCACCCTTCACTCCATTGGCCTTCATGACACTGTTTTATTGGTTCACTTCCTACCCATCAAACCGCTCCTTCATTGTGTCTACCTCTGCAAATCCTCCCCTCCAGTGCTACTATGTGTTGGCATGCCACATGTCTGCTCTTAGCCCTCTGTTTTTCTCATTGTACAACTCTCCTCCTGGTGAACTAATTCAACCATTCAGCCTCCAGTACCACTGTTATGCTGATGACAGATAAAGCTGTTTCTCCTCCCCTGAACACTCCTCTTCTTCATCTCGTGTAACCAGCTGTCTCTCTGCTATATTCACATGTATGTCCCAACACTATGTAAAGCTCAATAGGTCCAAAACAGAGCTTTTCTCCCCTCAAATCTCCGTCACCATCAATAACACAATCAAGTAATGAATAGTACAGTACTTGATGTATAGTGTAGGATGTCATATTGTCATATTGTATGGCATATGTATTGTATTGTGCTATAAAGTATGACTGATTTATGTTTCATGGTGTGTTTCAGCTGCGCTATTTCGACGCAGGCTTAAAGGTAATGTCTTATGTTTGTTTTTTGTATCTTTATGGAAAATATAGTATATATTTTTCCATAATAAACAGCACAATTTTGCTTCTCTGCCTTTTGGCTTAGATTGGGTACATATGCCCATGTACACAGTGGGGCTTAGCGGCACCCTGTAGGCAGCTTGTCCTCTGGCCCTGAGGCCGATTTCTAGGAGCCCGAGGTAGAGTGTGCACTGGGTGCTGCCTGAGCCATGCATTGGTGCATAGGAACACCTTTTCACTAGTAAAGCACTGCATCTTGCCTTCTTTCTGTTAACCTCATCTCACTACATTTACAGAGGCCAGAATGTAGCCCATACTGCTCTTTGGTACTTTGATCCTCGATTTGTTCCGGCGCCTGGAGATTATTACTAAAATGCACAGGCTTACAGAACAAACTGAGAAGGAGCAGAAGTTTGCATTGGCCACAGTGAGGGCAATATGTGCAAAATACAGAGGAGGGCCCCTCATTTTCCTGAGCAATGCAGAAAAGAGACTTCATTTTGTAAAGTGAGTTTATTGAAATTATATAAAAGTGTGCATTTTAGGGGTGTCCTTTCCTGTGCACTACCTTGTTCCACTTTGCTTTTTGTTGAACATTTTGAACCTTCTAGTTCCACTTAGGTGGAGCAGTGCATTTATATGTCATTTTCCTTGACAAATTTTAATCTATGGTCAAGCAATAAGCATCTGTGAATCATTAGCAAACCTCTAATTACAAGAGGTCTTGGTGTTTGTCATCATCATCATCACTTACTTGAGCTGGATACACACTACAGATTTTTCATCCATTAATCGTGCTGATCACACGATAAACGACCATTTGGTATGATATCACATTAGTGTGTACTCTCCCACAATCATGTTTTATCGCACCAAAGCACATCACATCATTTGATTTGAATTTATAAAGTTCCAAAAAATCCCCATCCACGATGGAATGATGTCAGGCAAATGTAGAAATGTCTATGAACTCATGACCAGCAGTGTAGGCAGATCTCTGTAGAGCGTGCAGAGACACAATCTTTTCAGTAGATGCTTATGAGAGAGGAAGAGCACAGATCTGAAAGTAAATCATGTTGGTGTGTACGTATGAATCTGCATGCTCATCTGGACTTTCAGTCGTTGTTAAAATTGTTACAGAAATGGCATCTGCAGTAATTTTCTGTAGTGTGTGTTATGGCTCACGCCCCAGGTATCAACTCTTAGAACTGCTTCAGAGGTCTTCAACTTTAGCAGTCGCCTTTCCTGAAGAGCTGGACATGCTCACAGGTACTCGGATGCCCCCAGGTCTTGTTCTCTATTAGTAGGAGCTCATAACCTGAGATCGTAGCGCAGGTGATTACAAAGAGGAGGAACTCCTGGCGGAAGGTGGTATGTAATATAGGGACTTCCCGCAGCACTACAAGGCCCAGGCTTCATGGACTGAACACATGGGAGATCTGTGTCTGAATCCAGGCAAAGGAACTTGGTAACTGATGAAATAACAGAAGTATCCAGGCAAAGGTTTCAGGGTCACATGCAGATCAGCGGTGTCAGTTGCGTTCCTACTGTTTTCTGTATCACTGTTGCCGACCTTTGGCCTGGATTGTGACCTTGCTGATTTGACTGTGACCCTGACCCCTTGCTCAGATACTGACGCTGCCGTTTGCCAAATTTCAAGGCCTTCTATAACTTTCCAAGGTGTTAATTTCTAAAGATTCATTCCAAAGCAAGTTAAGAGCATAATTTCTAAAGATTTATTCCAAAGCAAGTTAAGAGCATGTAATCAAATGTGTAACTAAAAATCATTGTGTCCAAATAGATGGTTCATATGTGTGTTGTTATGTGCATTTCACTTGTGTTGTCAGAAAATATTTTTTTTTAATGCTTTTTGTTGCATTACAGTGCTTTTTATAGCAGTTGACAACTTACCTTCATCTCAATGGGAGAGCATAGTGAACACAATGTAAGGCGTTACTTTGCATTTACATATGTAGTTTAGCATGTGCTTGGCATGAAGAAGATAACATTATTATTTGTGTTCTGCATGTTTAAAAACACACATTGAACGCATTTGTAAACGCATCTAAATGCTTAGAAAATACAACACAATGCATTTTATATAAATTTTTAAGACCGTGTACTTAGCCTTAGGCAACATTAGTTGATATATGCAGAATAAGCCTTGTCATATGATATGTTTTATTTATATCAACGAGCGATTGAGGAGCATTTCAAAATGATCATTCTCTTGTTTTGCCAGTAAATAAACAATTGTATTTGTTACTTTAGCTTGTCAGGGCTTTGATCTAGTTTAGAACTAGGACATATGTGTGTGCATTTGTTGTTTACAGAGTAAAGCACTACTTCTGTTTCTTTCTTTACATCTCTAAATATAGGGTTGAGAAAATCTATTTTATTGATATGTTCCAAGTAAATATTTTTTTCAATTTTCTAAACTTTAAATTTAAGTTCTCTTATTATAAAATACATATTTATCTATTTTTCCTATTTATCCATATACTGTACTACTAATGGTAAAAAAGGTGCTAGCTTACAAGAAAAGTCTACTAAAATTGACATGGTTTCTTTATAGACAATTGTAAAAATGACCAGGCGCTTCTTTGTGCTTTTTAAATACATCTTCTCTTTGACTTCTTCGGGATGGACGAAAGTGTCTCTGTTATGGCTCACGCCCAAGGTATCAACTCCTAGAACCGCTTCAGAGGTCTTTACCTATAGCAGCCGCTTTTCCCGTAGAGCTGAACTTGCTCACAGGTACTGGGATGCCCCCAGGTCTTGTTCTCTAGTAGTAAGAGCTGATAACCTGAGATCGTGGCGCAGGTCATTACAAATAGGAGGAACTTCTGGCGAAAGGTGGTATGCAGTCCCTTAGCACTACAAGGCCCAGGCTTGGTGGATTGAATGTACTGGAAATCTGTGTCTGAATATAGGCAAAGGATCTGGGTAACAGAAGAAATAACTGAGTCAAGTATCCAGGCAAAGGTTTCAGGGTCACAGGCAAACGGCAGCGTCAGTATCCGAGCAAGGGGTCAGGGTCACAGGCAAATCAGCAAGGTCGGTATCCGAGCAAGGGGTCAGGGTCACATGCAAATCAGCAAAGTTGAAATCCAGGTCAAGGGTCACTAACAAAGGTATATAGAACAGCAAGTACACAAAAGCAGGAGAAGTATGCTTGGGAGCAGGGACTATAACCGACAGGGAGGCTAATATACAGGTGGCAACCAACAAGATCATTGGGGCACAGCAGGAATCATCAGCCACAGGGTGGTGATGATTAATTACCCATTTGTGTACGCTCCCAGCTGCTCTGGATGCCGGGACGCGGCGTTTTAACAATAGAGCATCCCGACCGTTGCTTTGGAAATGGCTACACTCAGGCTATTAAGGCACACATCAGCAGAATGCTCACGATTAGACATCCCACTGTTGGATGGACTCTCCACAGGGATTGTTGTCATTTGTGAATCAGAGCAAATATTCTCCTGTAATGCCTCACTGTTATATTGCAGCTCGGCTTTGACACGTAACAGTAGTTGTGCACCAATTGTAGGCTGGGTAACTTTTTGGGATCTGCCACTAATAGCCAAAGGTGAAGGCCTCATTCTCTCTTTGCCACTGGGTGTGTAGAATGGCATGCTTGCAATTTTTTTTTTATCGTCACTTAACTTTTGCTCAGTTACACTTCTTTTTCGCTTCAATACAGTACATTTTTGGGGGGTTTTTGTTTTTTGCACTAATTTGGAAACACTCTGTTGTTTGACATCGCCTTGGCCAGATGACGTACTGGGAACACTAACATCAGGACTGGTGACAGAACCTGGTTGCTCATTCAGATCATATGTGGACTGCTTTGAATCCATTCTGAGCACAAACCACTGGGGAGTGCTAAAAATTATTTGGTAGATACTGCTGACAGATATGACTTTTGACAGCCAGAAATATTAATGCACAATTAGGGAGGACACCCCAAAAGCACTGAGGAGTGCTAAAAATTATTTAGTAGATACTGCTGACAGATATGACTTTTGACAGCCAGAAATATTAATGCACAATTAGGGAGGACACCCCAAAAGCACTGAGGAGTGCTAAAAATTATTTAGTAGATACTGCTGACAGATATGACTTTTGACAGCCAGAAATATTAATGCACAATTAGGGAGGACACCCCAAAAGCACTGAGGGGTGCTAAAAATTATTTAGTAGATACTGCTGACAGATATGACTTTTGACAGCCAGAAATATTAATGCACAATTAGGGAGGACACCCCAAAAGCACTGAGGAGTGCTAAAAATTATTTAGTAGATACTGCTGAATGATATGACTTTTGACAGCCAGAAATATTAATGCACAATTAGGGAGGACACCCCAAAAGCACTGAGGAGTGCTAAAATTATTTAGTAGATACTGCTGACAGATATGACTTTTGACAGCCAGAAATATTAATGCACAATTAGGGAGGACACCCCAAAAGCGCTGGGGAGTGCCAAATATTAAGGAAAAATAATAAACCTCTATCCTCCTCTCTGCACTAGCGATTTTGGTTAGAGCAATTGCAAGAACAATATTGTATTCTCTGTCCCTGCTCTAATCAGCCTATGACTATACCCTGCTCTCTCCCTCTGTCAAATGGCGATGGATTGCTGTGGAGGCGTGTATTTATAAACTTGAAGTATCGCAAGAACCGAGCCCCGAGATCCGACGACGTCACGATGACGTTCGGCCTCGATTTGGATTCGGAACGGGCGGGAGAGTACCGAGCTGCTCAGCTCGGTACTCGGATACCCAAAGTTCGCGTGGGTTCGGTTCTCGGAGAACCGGACCCGCCCATCTCTACTTTGGACACACATACCTTTTTATGTAGATTTTCTAATATTTTTGTTTGATGACCTCTACAATATCTCTACCATCTCTTTCTGCTTATTCTATGGCTGCAAACCTCTCTTCTGAAAATGTAGCCCAGTTTGAAAATACTCAGGCTTCCCCATATAAATGTTCAGATTTTTTGTAATCCACCCAACCTTGACAATACTTCTTTGCCCATTTCTTTCATAGACCTTCTGGATTGCATAGAAGTGCACAAGGCTGTGTGTCAGGAATAGCCACCTCTTGCCAACCCCTGATTTAATATCTTATCATATATTCACACAGTCAAACAATATATCACCTCTATTTCGTCAAAAAGTCTCTCTTAGCTACCTTTACCAGTCACAAACAGCACTGCGCACCCGTGACTGGGAAGCTTACTGTAAAGGAACACACAGGATTCCAGCCCAAATCTCACACTCGCCTCTTTATGTAAGGCTAAAAATTTACTGGTCCCTTTCCCACCACAGACATACAGTTCCACACGTCTCCGCAAGTGCCACCAGCTACGTATAAGGCCCATAGCACACCTATGACTTAATTACCCAATTGTGCACACTCTGTGCACTGGTAGCTAAACAGTTAACACTTCACTCAATGGTATCTAAAGAGTTAACCCAGCCAAGCAATCTGTCTCTTCTAAAGAGGCAGTGAATTCATTTAGAGCAATAAGGACATCACTTATTCATTTTTAGATTTAATATACAAAACATAAAATGCTTACAGGTTATAAAAACAATTAATAAACAATTGACATACATACACAAAACAGATTTAAAATAAAGGGATTAAATTGAGAGTATAACTTAAAGACAAATGGTATATTCTGCACCAAGGGAATTTTTGCTTGGAAGATGGACAGCTTATCAATGATGATTGTTTTCCCAAAAGACTGAAAATTTCTTGTAATTGGTCTCCGCTTTCCACACCTGTCTCCACCTTCAGGGGGTGTGGTCTGTGACACTGTTTACAATCGCCATTTGCATGTTGCCTGATTTACTACCCAATTCTAATATGTGACCTAACTTTCCTGTAGAGTGTCACTCAGACCCAATTTTATTATTAATAAATCAACTATGAATTTATCAATTTATTCATACCAAACAGGCCTAGGTCCAGTTGAACTTACACTCATTTCCTCAACTTTTCTGCACGGCAGACAGCTTTATTTGACATAGGAGCTGTCCTCCTTCATACTATTTATGAATATGGGTTGCTCACTAATTATATTGACATTAAGTTGCATTTTAGAAACTAAATTATATTTGTCCATATAAGATACAGCAAGCCATCATCCGTGTGTAAGACCACAAGCTGTGAACGGCTCCCTAGAATCTCTCGTCTCTGTGTCAAAAAACTCTTCTATGTCAGGATTTAGCACACTCCAGTGGCCTTTGAAGCTGCCGAGCTTCCCATGAAAGTGATACTGTTATTTTTTTAACATAAAGGTGGGCTGAGCCACCAAATAAACACACACCAGACCCTCTGACTTCACATTTTACAACGTAGTAGCTCAATTTATCAATGAATTCATTTGATATACCATATTTACACTGCAGTTATGATTAGGCCTTATTCCCCACAATTATGTTATGGGTTAATCCTCATAACTGTATTTCCTCTATGTTCACTACATTGTGCACAACATGTTTCACTTTGTTAAATCAGGGCCGTGTGTGCATTAGTCTTATTTATTAATACATGAGTCATAACAGTGCTCATTAAACTGAATTGATAAAGTAGCTTATCACTGTTCATAACTTTTGGGATCACTACTTACAATAATACTCTACAGCAAAATATCATAGTACTGTGTATATGTGTATATGTAAGCAGCAGAGCGAGAAAAATACCAATGAAGGACCTTGTCCTTTTAATACAGTACTTCTGTAGACTGTTAAAATAATCTCATACATTAATAAGCAGTGTAACAAGAAAATATTTTGAATGGTTCTGTAATGAAGTATGGAAAGTGCAAGCAGATGTTTTTAAATGGGAATTGAGCTCTTAATGCAGCATCATAGTCCAATTAAAGCTATGTTATCATGAAATTTTCATTTTGTTGTCAAGCTGTAATCCTATCTATGAACCATTAGAGATTTGAAGAGCCAGAACTGAAATAGAATCTCAGAATGACACTGACTTATGCTGGCATTTACCCACAATGATGGCAACCTAGGCAGACAATTTAATGGGCAGAGTCATAGTTTAAAAAAAAGTCAAGAAGATGTCGTGCCATTTCCAGTGACAAGGGACTTGCATCAGGTGGAATTAGATGATTTCAGGGGGCAAAAGAGGAACTAGAAGAGAAGTAGGAAGCAGACTCATTAGGTCCATGCCAAGACTAAACACAACTGGCATGTGCTGCCAGGAGCTGGCACACTTCATACTAGACAGATTTGTTGTTCCTTTCTTTGCAGGGACTGTAGTGTGCCAATGTTGCAACACATTTAACATGGTTGATTTTGTAACTGGACCAAAGAAGTACTGGATGCAAGAAATGATTTGGTTACACACCCAACACATATTTCTTCTATATTATTCAATTTTGGAAAAAAAAATAAAAATGTATTTTGTGACCCGAATATAGAGTACAAAGTGACATATGGTTTAAACACAGATAGAGAATGGTTTTATAGTAATAACCTTTAAAAGTTTAATCCAAGGATCTATGAACTGTGCATTCAGAACTGAGAATATCATCCCAATGTAGCTTACTGTGGGGGCCAATTAACCCCATAAATATCTGTTAAGTGAGGCTTTCTAGCCTGGGATACAACATGCAACTTGAGAAAAAAATAAAGAAAAATGTTTAAAGGTAAAAACCTGGAAGATGCAAAATTTAGATTTAAGTCTTAACTTGACTGAGAGCCATAGGGACAATACTTTTTGATAAAGTAAAACCTCATGAGTAAGAGAGGTCTGAATAATCTTCATTGAAGCCATCTATTATAGCTTTGCTTTAATCTCTGGTATCTCATGTAGGGAAATTTTAATTTTTTTACTACACGTGGCCAATTATATTTGAGATATTAAAGCATATCCCTTTTGAAGCAGAACCAACTAGGAATATAAGTGAATATTGGTTCCGAATATCTAATTTTTTAAGGACGCCTCCCACCTCCTTCCAAAGTGCTCCCTCTTCCACCCACCTCTGCTCATCCTCTGTTGCAGGTACTGGATGATTAAAGTATGTTGTGAGTTTTCTTTGGACTTTGGTAGCTGTCAGTCTTTACTACTTACTATAAGAATTTTCTTTGTCTGTTATTCTTATTGACACTTTTGCCGTGTTCTTCAGAATAATACACCTTTCCTCAGTAACCAAACATGTGAACTAGTTATGACTTTATGTTATAGAGGTACAGTGTAGAGATTATGTCCTCTGCTGTATTGGCAGAAAGCTGTCATTGTTGGCATAACCAGGTAGGCTTTTAGCAAAATCATGAAGTTCCCTCCTTATGTTATGAATAAAATGCTTAGAGGCTGATATCCTTACTTCACTTAACACCTTAACATCAACCTTTAAACCCCTTAAATTAAGTGACACAAAACGCAAGTGTGGCAAATCAAAGAACTTTTATTTAAACGGTGGTGGAGAAAATAGCAGGCAACTGGGAAGTCCCCGCATCAACCAAGGGACAACCGCAAAAAATGGGGACTCTAACCCTGGGCGCACATATCTTCCTCCAGGACACCTATCCTGGGCACTACTGAACCGCAACCCTTCTGGGTTAAAGTAACATACCCACAAGTCTACCCATCGGGGCGGTACTTGGACAGAAACTATAAACAACTGTTCTGAGAGAGGCGGGATCAGTGTGCCCATTACTGTACTGTGCGCCTGACCACTGAGCATCGCTTTCACTGCATTTTCCGGACACTCTCCATCCTCTATTTCCAGTGGCACTTTCATGAATACCAGGCATAATATATCTGTCACGGAGTATATTGGAATAAAGGTCACCTGCGGATATTGGCACTGCTACACAAGGAGGCGCGGAATCTAACACTCCGCTGGTCTTCACCAGGGACCCCCGCAAGGGAGTTTGGATTTCGCAGCAAATGACGTGCAGGTCGCGGCCCTCCCAGGAAGCCACCCGCAAGGTGGGCGGTGAACAATTATGGTCGTACAGGCTGAGGTCAAAACCGTGCGGACAAGCGAGGTACCAATCAGAAGACGAAGCGGAGTCAACAGGCCAGAGGTCAAACAGGGAAGCACAGCACAGATCCAAAGGAGTATCCAAAGCAGGGTCAGGGCAAGCTGGGTCGGTACTCAGGGAGACGGTCAGAAGGCAAGGAATCATACAGAAGTGCTGGAGACTAGAGGACCTAGTTACTCTGGCACCTAATGGTGCCAGAGTCTCACTAGAGGTAAGTGGTCTTTTACTTGTGGTCAGTGTCACGGCGGTCAGCGTAGCTGACCGCCAACAGGAAGCCAGGAGACGTGTCCTGTTGTGCCTGGCCCGGCCGGAAGGAGCGTTCCATTGCCTAGCAACGGGGCGCCCTACGGAGGAGGAATGGCGTCCGTCCCCGGCGAGCGAGGAGGCGCGGGGACGGCACCTGACAATATCGATCCCAAAACACCTTGCCTCTGACCACAGGCGTCAATGTAAATAACCATTCAACACCAGGAACTGATTCTATCTCCGCCCATCCTATTTAAAGACTATCTCCCCTCTCCTGTGACATCAGATGTTCCTACTCAAGTTAAAATTTTGACCTCGAGGACTAACTAAAGCCTAGTGACACAGCCTCAAAATTTTACTGTCCTTCGTGCTTATCCCAGCCCCCAGTTCTTGTTCTCCACTTTTGAAAAAAAGAGATTTGCAGGACTGGGGGCAATGCCATAGTGTGGAAATAAATTAGTCAACAGTCTTTGAAGACAAGGAATGTTGTATGGACAGACTCTCCAGAAATACTCTAGGATAGTGTTGGGCCTGTAGCTATAGAAGGTACCATCTCCTGGGGTTAGACGGCTTCACCTCACACACTTCAGTCAGAATTCTGTACTGTACAGCACAGGTCCGTTTGGTCATATTCTGTGAAACTCTGCCTACAACATAGCCTTAATGAAAAAAATATATGTCTTTCTTCTACATCCTGAAAAAAACAACATTTAACATTAAATCCACTGGTAAGGAAGTTATAAAAGAGCACTGATAAAACTAAAGTGACCTAAAGGTCATCAATTAAATGTACCCACAAACGTTCTTTACAAGAATCAAATCCGAGCTGACATTATACTGATTTCACCTCTGAAACATCTAATCATCTTCTCGCCAGGGGATCCTGAGCAGACAGCCTTCTACTATAAATATTTTTTTCTCAGATCAAAAATGCTTAACCTATCAGCCAATTCTTTGGTCTTAGTGGATAACCTCCAATGTCATGTCTGCCTCTTAAGAGTGGAATAAACATTTTCATTTATTCAAAAGCATCAACCATAGCTGACAATTGATTTTCAGGAACATTTGCATGTTTTACATTTTTTTTATTATTCATGTACCATCCACTATCCATGCCCATTTTTTGGATGGAGTTAAAAGTGTCTATTCTTATCCCATATGCTGTGTAGCACTGACATCTATGAATTCACTGAAGTCAGTGATGTTTACTGAATGGGGATATCCATCTGATAGGTGATTTGGGTTTTTTCAAGACCGTAGCAATCTAATAGGTAGAGATGGAATATAAGAATTATCCACAAAGCAATGTACTACTTAATTTATGTTTGTTAAACAATTACAGTGTAACATTGTCAAGATACCGTGGCACACTCAGGATACCCACTGATGGAGAGTCTAAAGTAACCACTCCCTCACCAAGTTAGTGCATATCAGGACACTTATTTTCCTATTACCAGTCCCAGTACCATGGATGTGACATGTATTTTCACACCCAAAGACCTAACTAAAGAATATATATTTTATTTTAACTATAAATCGTTCATGGGCAATAGCTCTTTTACTAACAAATATTCAACAATTTTGAACAATTGCAACTAAATATAAAAAGTAACATTACATGATGTATATATACATACATGATTATACATGATTATATAGCAGCAAGCCAATCCCTGCAAGGATATCTCCAACTGAGTGCGCTCCAGCAGTCCTCCACTGCTTGACTCTAACTGCTGGTATGGCAGCAACCCAACTCCGGTGCGATCCTGTTATCGGCCTGCGCTGAGTTTAAGTTTTAAGATACTGGTGGTGATTTGTTCCTGATAAGTCTTTCTTCTCGGGCTCCCATCCTTATCATTTCAGCTGGGACTGTAGCACGAGCTAGTCTTGTCTTTAATTGACTGGGTGATTGCTGGGTACCATTTTTATGCCCCCCTTGGTTTTCAGGATGTTGGATGATGGCTATCAGAGGCAGAAATTGGATGTGACATGACCCAATGGGACCAAACCCTGGTGCTGCTAGCTTGCTCTTGGTGGTCAGCATGCTGCCTTTATAGATTGTAAGCTTGCGAGCAGGGCCTTCTCACCTCTTTGTCTGTTTTACCCAGTTTGTTTCTTACTGTATTTGTCCCCAATTGTTAAACGCTATGGAATACGTTGGCGCTATATAAATAAATGATGATGGTAAAAGACCAGGTTGGCAGGAGAAAAGAGATTCCCCCACATTTGATATTCTGACCCAGTCTTTTTTCTTACAGCCAGCTTGGTGGCCACTAAAAACATGTGGCCAGTGAGTAAGAAAGCTGTACTAGGGCCCCTGATGTCGGTGGACCTGCCTTATTGCAATAACGCCAGACCCTGTTTAAGTAATATTCTGTGATCTGGTTCAACTTAGGAAATTCCACCCTAAACTGAACAGATGGAGGAAGGAGTTTTGATAAGAGGCACCAAAGTAGGTAAAACGTGTATTGTAACAACTTACAGCAATCTATTCCAATGTAATAATTTCCCCAGTCAGCACTGTGTGAAAGTTAAGGTAAAATGTGTACAAAGAAGGGTATTAGATACATGGCAGAGGGAGTGCTGGCAATGTGACCCTGTAACAAGGATCAGCCTTTGCTATTTGTAAATTCATAACTGGGATTTTTCACTTTTTTCAGCCATTATCCCAGATGAAATTAGCTTTTAATGACTTAAATGTAGAAAGCGTATTCTAAACAAAACCTGTTGCATCATCTTTGGGAAACTGTACAGGTAAATGTAAAAGATGTGTTTTTCATCTCTTTGTGAAATACATGCACATTGATTTTTATTGATTTAAAAGGCACTTTCTGAGGTACAAAGCAATTTGGCTGCCTGACAGCAGAGTGGGAGGGTGAGACAACTGACATGGGTGAGAACAGACTGGGGAAAGCTAAAAACAATAGGATTGCTGTATGACTAAACTGAAGTGAAAGAGCTGAACTGAGGAGATAAGGAGAAAAGGTTCATATTGCTTCATGCCCCTCAACAGGCGCAAAGTGTACAGCATATAGTAGATGTGGAAAGTCGAAGGTCATAATTTATCCACAACTTTTTTTTTTCTTTAACATAATATTCATTCATAGTGTAAGGATAGGGCAAGGAATACTCTTCAAGATCTCATTACTTTGCTGTGTGGTAAGAAATAACGCAGACATTAGCCTCACGTTTATTGTTTAGTTTTGCCACCTTCTGATACTGCTGGTGTATCTTTTGGGGCTATGTTACCTAGGTTAGAAGTCTGATAATCTTGGGCATTTGTAAGAAATAGGAATGTATCCTTGAAACCTCATGTAAACAGCACCAATTTATCTTGTATGTCTCCTTAGGCTGCCTTTGTCGTCCCTTCCTGCTGAAATGCTGCATACATTTATAAGAAGAGAGCAATTTATTCTACCAATCATTAAGCATGAGTACTGATTTCTTCTAATGCTGCCAGGCACGCTCAAAAAAATATAGTAAGATGATTGAGTGGCGCAGCCCGCAGACCTTGTAATTCTGTAGGCCATAGCCTATGTGGCCTTTGCACAGATACAGGTCTGCATACCATTCGTCTCCATTATTGCACACTTATACAGTGAAAATCAAAGATACAGCCAGTCAATTTCCTTTACCCTTAAACCTTGTGTAGATCAAATTATCTTGTAAAATTTCATAATTGGTAACTATGGTCTGAATTAACATGCAGTTCATCATGAGGATCTTAATAAGAGGCTATTTTAAGAGCAGCATCCTATAGTATGTATTTGTTACTTCAAAGCAATGAGTCCAAAACACATCCTGCTGTGAAAGGTGAGATTTACAAGCAAGCATCCAGAATGGTAATAAAGGAGAAGAACAACAGAATGTAGCAGTCAGGTATAACATTTTTAGCCAATGAGAAATCAAGATGTACTGTAGATAACATGACGTTTTCTGCTGTGATAATATAGATATAGTGGGCCTGGTTCATTAACAAACACAAAACAAACGTACTGTGCGGTTTTAAAATAAAAAATGTGCATACATCGGGTATATAAACGTCCGTATTCAGCATGGAGCTGATCTGATAATACATCTGTTGATGAATACAGATTTAGGTCCGCTCTGCTCTAACAGACCAGACACTGCAAGATACGTCTGATACTTGTGTGGAATATCCAGTCTCAAAAGAATGCACAGAAAAAAAATCAATTATTGTCACCTGTTGATAATATATTTTTTAAATACATTTATTAGGATGTCCTTATTGTCTACTGTACATAAAGTAAAAGTTTACAGTTGTTCCTGATTGCAAACACATGTTCTAGCATGTGTCACAAGATCAGTTTAGGGGTGCCATTTCCTGGGATAAACAGCTGCACTACCACACCAGTCCAGTGCCTTGGTTTAATTAGCAGCTAGTTTTATTAAGCAGCTCCAGAAATAAACAAAAACAAACAAAATATAAACAAAAGTCCTAGCCTGTGCAGCTCTAACTAATGCAATTACGAATTTTATTATTATTATTATTATTATCATTTATTTATAAGGCGCCACAAGGTTTCCGCAGCGCCGTACACAATACAAACAATGGACAGTACAGGGAATAACAGTACAAAACAATAAACGAGTAGTACCAAGACTTCAGAGGCTCCAGGCAAGGCAAATATATGGAGGTTGGAGCAGAAGAGAAGGTAGAGAGACAGGAGGGAGAAGGGTCCTGCTCATACGAGCTTACATCCTAAGGGGAGGGGAGACAGACGACAGGCACAGAGGGTGTCGGAGGAGGGGAGCAAGTGCTCCCCTCTACTGAGGAGGAGCGAAGAGAGGAGAGAGACCATTCCATCTCTCAAGTGTAAAGTCCCATAGACGTAAAATAACAGACCGAAAGGTATCAATGGCAGTGTCTTTCAGCAGGCCTCTGACCTATTCCCCAGGTAGTGAGTGACCGAGAAAACATCCTCACAGTTTTAACAGCACCTTACAGGTGAACTCCTGAGTACCGAGCAAGCGGCTAGCAGGTTGGAACACCCAACATTATTATTTTAATTAATGGAGCGCACCCTTGTCTCTCCATTCATAACCCCAGGGACCCTTACACCAGTTTTTCCATCAGTCAAAATAATCTTTGGAAAAATCCTTCCCAAACACAAACAATATCCCTGGGATTTTAAAGCAAATAATACAGAAACCCGGGGCATATGTATCTCCCATTTACCACTTCCCCTTGCTTCTGACACGCATGCAAACACAGCCGCCGTCGCTAGTAATTGTCACTTACACCTTACCTGTTCCTGGTGCATGTGTTTTACGATTGAAAATTACGTACCTTTGAAATGCCCAAAGCTTGAATCTGAAGCTCCTGTATGTGCTTTAGCTGGGCACGCATTACTGTATATTGACTACATGCATACGCCCAGTCCCCTCCCTGTTCCGCCCCTGAAATCATAGGCTGTAGTAAGAAGATGAATTAGATGTTTCTGCTTTCTGTGGTGTATGGGCCAGTTCTAGGCATGCGCAGAGTAACTGTGCTCCTTATATGCAACATATCTTCATTTAAAATTCCTTATGGAATCAGGCCCAGTGTCTTTAAAAATGTATGCTCCCACCCCCGACATTTCATTTTCTTACATCATGGAATTAATATCATTTGTTTATTACCAATGATCAGCACAAAATACTCTGTAATGTCAAATGAAAAGCTAAAACTTTTTATTAAATAACTATAAATGAAAAAATATAATAAGTGTTTGCCGCCTTTTTAAAACTTTAAAATAAACCTTGGAGAAATTAAATTGTGAAAGGTTAAAAAAGAGTACTTGTCTTTTCATGTAATTAAATTGATTTAAAAATAAATATGCCTGTCTGTAAACTGTCCCACAGTCTGTTAGTGCAATTTCCAAACAAGAGTTTCATCATGAAGCTGAAAAAACATTCAAAGCAAATGTGAGAAAAGGTTATTAAATAGCACCAATTAAGTGAAGGGTATAAGAGGATTTCAAAGACTTTAAATATATCCAGGATCCATGTGTAACCAATCCTAAAGACGAGAGAGAGAATTTGGTACATTATCTTGCCTAGAAGAGACCATCCCCCAAACTGAGTATCCATGAGAAAAGGACACTTTAGGTTAGGGAGGTCTAAGTCAACTCTGACCGAGTTTTAATCTTCCATGGCAGAGATTAGAGAAACTGTTATAGAACTTCATAACTCTATGTATGAGTCATGGGAGGGTGGCAAAATGAAACCAATGTTGAAGAAAACACACATGTAACTACAGTTTGCCAGAAAGCATGTGGGAGACCCTTATTCCAAGTGGTGTAAGAGTCTATGGTCTGATGAGACCAAGGAGGAACTTTGTGAGTTCTCTGTACAGCGTTGCGGAATTAGTAGCGCTATATAAATAGCTGATGATGATGACCTCGGCTTGGCACAAGCCTAACATTGAACATCTTCCCAAGAACACTATTCCTACCCTAAAGCATGGAGGCAGGAGCATAATGCAACAACACTCAAAAACTTATTAAAATACAGGGCAAAAATGGATGGAGCAAGAAGAAGAGTACAAACTGGTAAGTTGTTTATGGGGCAAAATTTCTCTTGCCATCCGACCCCTCTTTACTCTGATATAGACTTTGATAAGCCAGTGATATAGTTTTGATCAGGGCTAGTCGTGAGTAGAAGTTACTGCAGTGCTGACCTATCTCAGTAATACAGTGATATGATGTTCACAAGTATAAGCAGAAGTGACACAGGGGAGGGAGGCAGAGAAGTAGAAAAATTGGGGTAGACATAAAGGAGTAGACAAAAACATGAGAGGGAAACGGAAACAAATATGAGACATGAGCACAAATGTTGGCAGCCTTCCAAAGCAGGACTGTGACCTTAAGCACACATCAAAAGCCACATTGGCGTGGTCCAGTCAAAGCTCAAATTCAGAATCTGTGGAATGATATGAAAATTGTTGTTAACCAACTGTCTCCATCCAATATGATGGAACCCAGGAACTATTGCAATTTGCAAACACTGCAAAAATTGTGCCCACATATACAAAGCTGGTAGAGACTTACCCAAATAGGCTCACTGCTGTAATTGCAGTCAATGTTACTTCTACCAAGTATTAAAAGTATGGCGTGTCTGCTTTCTATTTGATCTTTGGAGTTGATTTCTTTAAATCACAGACTATTGTTAATTTTAGTGAAAATAATTCCAAAATAAATCCATTTGGTTCCATGATAAGACTGTAAAATGTGAAAAAAAAAGTGGTAAATAATTTATATAACCACTGTATGTATAGCAGTTTTAATCCTGCAACACGTAATCACAAAACACATCCTGGAAATGGCATAACCATGATTCTTGTTAATTTGACTCTGTTATTGATATGTCTTATAAATTAACATCTAGAAATAGGTACATTGTGCTTGTACAAATAGATGTTTAGAAAAGTTGTCTGCAATGCCTACAGCAGTACTTGATTTAGCTGTTATTTCTGCAAGACATTCATGAAGCAAATTGCACACAAACTAGTTCTGTAGAAATAGTTTACTGTAATGACATTTGGGTTGTGCCGTTCCAAGAAAGTCAGCCATTTCCCAAGGAGGTGTTTGTGACCTGCTTCAGGCAGCTCTCATGTCTACGTTACCATGACCTCTCTGTCAACTCTGGAAAAAAATAGCTTTTTGTTGTACAGCTCAGAAAGGTTTATTAGCTTCACAACCATAGACTGAAAATATGAGTAATATTGAATTTGCCATTTCATAAATTGTATATTGGTAAAATGGTTGATGATTGGTCAGGTAAGAGCTCATTCAAGAAAATCTATGTGGCAGATCCATTGTCTTCATGATCTCTTCTGGCGTCAGTAGGCCCTGTAAGTACAGTCAGATGATGACTGAACACACAAGGCAACAGGAGTCGTCTTCCAACTGCAATTACCAACATATGATGATAGGGCACTGGCTCATTTTGGAACCATAAAGTATTGATATTGCAGCATTAAAGGTGTAACTGATAGATGGTTATGCAATATCATATAAATACATTAAAATTAATGTGTGCAAAAAATTCAGGTCATCCGCCGACAACTGCAAGGAAACAAGTACTGTTGTGTTAGAAGTCCAGTTGGTAGCAATGTGCTTAGCTGTTGGGGAAAAAAAAGTCAAATGCAAGTGCAAAGGAAAGAGTACTAAGTAATAACTGAATTAGAAAGCATACCTCCCAACTGTCCAGATTTATTTGGCACAGTGACAATTTTAAGGGACTATCCCATCAGTCCTGACAGTCAGGATTTTGTTCACGCTGTTGGTAGGTTTGTCCTGCTCACCACCAATCTACCCTATTGTTTGTCACCCTTTTGCACAGTGAGAATATCGGGAAGTATTAGTAAGCATGAAAACACTGCACTTGAAAGTACATGATATTGCTGCTCTTGTAAATAATCCATTCATTACAATTGCACATGCTTGTCTGTGGCGTTAGTGAGGATTTACAGACACAATGCAAGAATTTGCATAGTAAAAGTTTTGAAATGGGTTCAGGGAGTAATGTCTGGTCTATTTGCAGTAATTGTTTTATGCCACTAACTAAGCATTTGAAACATCACAAGAGGCTTAGTGTTGCATTCCATCTGTAGGGGAAGACATTAATCTCAGAACACTGTGTGCACTGCGCTCTTTTCCTGACACTGGATGCCAGCTGTGGTTGTTTCTGTTTGTGCCATCTCTCTTATGCCAACACGTTATCTCTGATTCATTTTGCCCATGGCTTTGGCTGTCTATTAATGACATACTTCTGACAATCATGATCTTTGTTGAAAGAAAGGACAAATATGTTAATAAGTGGATTATATATCTGAAATGATAAGCCGGTGATGTAATAGGAGTCTGTAAAGAGAACAGATGCGAAGATATAAGGACATTATAAACATACAGTATAAATACAATTAATAAAACTAATAGTCCCTAGATTGTAAGCTTGAAAGTAGAGTCCTCCTACATCTCTGTCTGTCTGTATTACCCAGTATTGTTTTATTATTGTGTTTGTTCCCAATTATCAAGCACTACAGAATTTGCTGGCGCTATATAAATAAATAATGATGATGATGATAGTGTCTTTTATTCCAAATTTATAGTATGTATTGTAATGCTCTTCAGTGTTTGGTAGGGTCATCAATGTATCAGATAAAATACATATGTAATAATAATAAAAATAAAAAAAGGTTGCATGTTAATGGCAATATTGAAAATACTGCATTGCACAATTTGTACAAAGAGAAGTACAGGCAGTTTCTAAGACTTTCTCTATTGCTAAAGTTGTAAAGGAAATATATTTAGTGGGATTTGTTATTGTAAACCCTTCACAATGCTGACACTTAACACCTGGACAGCACATTTCCCTGCCTGCTTACAATGTATTTATAAAGTAATTTAAAGTAAAAACTTGTATTTTCAGAAAGAGTGATTGTTAAGATATTCGGCAGGAGCAGCTAGCTTTCCAGGGGTTAGTGCTGATTATTAAGGCATTAGAAAATTTGGCTGTAATTTTTCTGACTAACCTTTCTTGTCCTTCCTCTCTCCATTGTAGCTAATTCTGCTTCAGGCTGCTGCTGTTCTGTCTGTAGACCTTACTAGTCCTAGTGGGTGATGTCTGAGCATCTGTAAAAGATTCTAACATTCGGCTAGGTGTGTATTGCTTTCTCTCTCTTCTGCATGCTTTGTATGCTGTCACCTGTGTGACACTTTTTATCCTCAGCTCTTCCAAATATCTCTTCATTTGTGTTCTTTGTCCCTGAGAGTAGAGCTCAGCGAAATTGCAGAGAAATTTCGCACTTATGAAGTGTTCCTGCAGAACAGACTGACAGAGGTACAACGTTCCGCCAATAGTCATCCCGTTCAGCATCAGCTTTTTATCACCATTCCACAAAAGGCCAATCTGCACTGCGTTTGTATAACTTCATATTTCCCTGAACTTATAGTCTATGAATAGAGCTGGGATGCCCAGTCAGTACATACTGCTGTGTGGTCTGGTTGGGTTAGGACTGGGTACACTTAAAGCCAAATTCTGCTGGCAGAACATGATATATCTCTCAGCCAAATGCAGAATAAGGTGAATATTTTGCTGAACATTTTTTGAAAATTACGCTCATCTCTACTCAGGAGCCCGATTTATGCAGTGCTCATTTCCTATCCATAGCGATAAGTCATTATTCTTGTTTATTCATTCTGGCTGAAGAGTTAAAATGTACCAGCCACAGGGAAAACAGTTATGTTATAAGCAAAACAAAAATTCATAATGCCTTACAGTTCAGCAGTAAGTAGTAAAGTGACTGAGGTATGAGGCATTATTGTGATGTCTATATAGAGCCTAAACAATTTTTAATCTGAATATTGGTACAGACCAGAAGAATGGCTGCCTTCTCTGTATTTAGGTGGCAGGTACACATTACAGGATAATTCTAAAAGCTGCTGTTTAAATTATTTAACCACCTTGTGTTCACTAATATTGATGAGCTCTCCTTTATGTCACCCATCATTTATATTGGAGGACTTTGATAAAATGGGGCACATTCAACTTCCCACAACCTTGGCACACAATTACACTGCTTCAGTTCATATCAGTGCAGCAACTATTGGCACTGAGACCTTGAAATGTTAAAGTGGCAGCATTGCCTATCAGTGGGTAGATCAGATATTATGCTCCATGGTGGCATGCTCTGCAAGTCATGTCCTGTACTGTGGAGGTAAAAAATAACCAAGAAGCCGCCACTGAGTCAGATGAAGGAATTCTCCCATAAGAGTAATTTTATTCCACAACAGCCAAAGTGTACGATATTTGGGGGCTCTGCCGTTCCACAGGTTATCTGAGGATAGGGCAGAGGTACTAGAATATTGACTGTCAGCTTCTTAGGGGGGGGTGTATAATTTATAATATTGGAACCAGCAATGGAGGTCTTGCAATAAGCAAGCACCAGTTATTATATGGGTGAAGCTACTTGCATACCAAGAGGGCCCACCAATACATACCTGCCCCTTATGGGGGCCCCTGCTATGTTCTTTTGTGAGGGCCAGCACAGTGAGGCTTCCGGTTCTGGAATCAGAGTGGTTCTTTTTCACAACCACCTTTAAGGAGTGAGGGGTGGTTGATTTTTAGAAGCAATTTTTTAAAAATGTAGTTATCTTTTATAGATAGTTATAAGTGATTTAATACCCTCAGTACAAAACAGATTGCATGCTTTCTTTGTTTTTTCCTTGCCTCTACCATGTTGACATCTTTTCATGTGCTCCATAATATTCTTGTTATTGCAAAATCTAGCCTGATATTTCCACTGATTAGCTACACTATGTGTGGAAAATCCTACAAATCCTGCATGGTTTGTTCCAAGGGAAAAGGTCTTGACTGTCTCTTGTTTGTTCGTACTTGTTCAGTGATGTTACTGTTATGTGGGCATGCAGGCTTCATCATACCGTCCTAAATACCATGCATGCAAATACTCATTATCTAACATTCTGGAATTTCAAAGGACGACATTCAACATTTCCCTTCAATAGTACACATTCTTTGCTTTTATTTTCTGCTTCTGGTTTTCAGAGTTGTACAAATAATAATAAACAAATACCCTAAACACATACACTAGTACATATTCCAAATGCCTAGCACTAGTTCTGCAGTAATTCTGCTTCATTGCAAAGATGGAAAGCTTATCTTCATATTGTCAAATTGATGAGATCTTTAAAGAGTAGACTCCACTTCCAAAAAAACCTATTATCTTTATGTTCTATAACTTTACATTGTTATTTGCACAATGAAAATGAATTTGGAATATGCATGAAAATTTAATGTCAAATAGAAGCTTATTTTCTCCTTAAGGGATTCATACATCCCCAAGAGTTTGTTTTACTCCTTAAAGTAGCAGCAGTTTGCTAATGCAAGCCAGCAGCAATCATTTCTAAATCTTTTATAAAATAGCTGCCTTCCTTCTTTCTGTAATAACGTATAAAAGAACACTTTTGTGTTTAAAGAGATAAGCTAAAAAAATGTATTGGCTTTTCTGAAGCATAAAGAAGATAAGTATGCTGCAAATGTAGGGAAAATCTATGTTCACTTAAGGTAGAGTCCCCCTGATTTGAAATGCAACTGTAGATGTAATTGTCTCATCGCATGTTGTTTAGAAAGACTGCTTTGTGTAATTGTACTTGTACTTTGAAGAGCAGCTGTGTGATGATGATCTTCTGATCTTCCACCCTTCCCCTAAACCTTCTTGTTTGCCAGTTACCAGAGAGACTTCTTTTACAAACAACTATGGATGACTATGACATAAGGTCTGCTGCCAGTATTCTGGCCTCTGTCAAAGAGCAAGAAGCTCGCTTTGAGAGGCTGACCCGCGCTCTAGAAGAGGAACGTCGTAATGTCTCACTCCAACTTGAGCGAGCCAACGTGCCCTCGGAACGAATGAGCATGTGCAACATTGGCAACGGGCAACCCCTAGCCACTGCATGGCAGCAACTAGTTCTGCAGGTAACAGCCTGCTTTGTATAACCTATAATCACTCTCCTATAAATGTCTAATTACAGAAATTATTAACTGTCATGTAAAAAGATGGAAATATTACTTTGGAAGAAGCAAATATAATTGGACTACAGAGGTGTAACTAGGGGTGAGCAATAGGAGCCTAAGTGTCAGACAAGGCATGAAGCAAAAGGGCACAATATCAGGGCAATGTAGCTGAAAGTAATGCTGGCAATGTCATTCTAAAATTAAGGTGAAATCCACTATGTTTTTTTTATATAATGCATGACACCACTCCTACAGTACGTTTATAAATGGTATACTGTACAATAGTTCTATACTGTACATTAGTTTGCCTTGGGTGATATGGCATGGTGAAATTTCAGGGTGAAAGAGGGGCATTATTTGGTGAAAAATGGAAGGTGGCCTACATTTTGCATAGTGGCGGGGTGGGGTAATTTTAAAATTCCTTGGTCAAGGCGCACAAATTCCTAGTTACACCTCTGTTGGTGTCCCTACAGATGTATGCCTACCCTGTTCCCTCCGTGACACTATTCTTACTGGAATACAACCATATAATACTAAAACATCCTTAATGAATATGTTTGAAGGTTGTGAGATTTGTAGTTGCATAGTTGCCACGCATCCCTAATTTTCAGGGTAAGTTCTAGGTTTTAAAGGATTGTCCTTCATAGTCTCTAGAAAGAACCATATTTCTCAATATTGAGCAAGTGCATGGTACAATTATTTTGTATATAAAGTACAATTCTCACTATGGGCCTGATTCAGTGAGACGTACTGTAATTTGTGTAGTGTATCTTAGCAGTTTTATGCACTACACATGCTCAGAAAGGGAATATATGCAACTGCGGCTATTAAGACCTTCAACTCTTTACCACTTGCAACTCCTTAATCCTGAAGAGGCGTGATGGGGGAAGGGGTGTTCTAACATAGGCAATGTACAGTAAGGGTGGGTCCAAACAATTGCTTTCTTATTCAGACTGGGAGGTAGTCATAGACACTACTGTAAAAAAAGGTTTTATTTGCTTGTGATCAGGGACAAGTGTATATAGCGGATGATGATGATGACGAACACCCGAACTAGCAAATTGATTGTAATTAGAGGTTTGCTAATGATCTGCAGTTGCTTAATGAGACTTTAGTAGTCGAAGTTGTTCCTGTTATATTAGGTAGGTTATCAAAATTTAAATGATGCTTCATAGCAATTACATTTGTAATTATAAAAGGTAAAATTAAAATCTATTTCTACATGTTCGCAAATTAGACATAAGTGTCTGAGGGGTGTGTCTGTTGTCAAGCTGCCGCACCTGCTATTTTTTCCAACTTAGACACATCTTCAGCTTTGAATACAGCATACATTACACATTAACTTTTTCAAACGCAAGCCACGCTGAAGCTAGTGTTACACTGAATCAGACCCTTGTTTTTATTCACATATGTTTGTAGTTTTATATGTAATGAATGTTTATCCACATTTTTATAGGTATGCATATTCAAAGTCACCTACAAATTATATTATAATTGTGTTTTGCTGGGAAGTGCAGTGTGCTAAATCTGCTTTGTTGCGCTTAGATAAACAGCAACTTGGCTCCCTCAGTGAATGACTGCAACTCTGATCTGCTAAATGGCTCTTCTGATTACCTAACATGCAACACAATGTATGACTGCTAACCTGAAACATTGCTTTATTTAAGAGAAATCACTAACAAATCCAACAATAACATTCCATTAAATGTGTGAATGAAAGCCTTGCCTCTGATACTCTTCTCTGATTCGTGGGTTTAGCTAACTACTCCAATGAATAATTAATTTGAGGCAACTGAACCAGAAGGAATAATGGTAGCTAAAGAAGAGAATGCGACTTCCAATACTGTATGGGAAAACCAAAATAGTGACCCACTACTTAAATCCGTGGCAGGATACTATTTTCAGTGCATGCTTTTGTCATGTAAATCAGTTATTACAGTCATTACAACGGTCCATTTTGTGGATAATCCTAACTTTAATTATCAGTTCACAAATTGGTGCTTAATTTGGCGCTTCTCTTTCATATAACCTGGTATTTATACTGTGGCAGAACCATTGGTGCAGCAGGTGCGCGGCATCGGGCCCATGGAGATAATGGGGCCCGCTGCATGGCAGATGCAGATGGTCATTGGCCCCAGTTCCCTTCTCCCCACCTCCTTGCACCGGGGCACACAGCTTGCTAGTTCCACCTCTGTATTTATATATTTATACAATACAATGTTTTTTTCAATAATTTGTTTCCCATTGATCCATATGAATGAGAAAATTTATGTCGATATGTGCACTTCAATCCCATATAAAACAATATAAACAATCTAAATCAAATCAATATTTGGTGTGTTCACCCTTTGCCTTAAAAACAGCATAAATGCATCAATTCTTCTAGGTACATTTGCACACAGTTTTTGCGGGAACTCGGCAGGGAGGTTGTTCCAAACATCTTGGAGACCTAACCAGAGATCTTTTGTGGATGTAGGCTTGCTAAAATCCTTCTGTCTTTTCATGTAATCCCAGACAGACTTGATGAAGCAGTACAATAATGAGTGTCAGCAGGCAACAGTGAAGCATGGTAGAGGTCCCTTGCAAGTTTGGGGCTGCATTTCATCAAATGGATTTTTGGATTTGATCAGGATTATTGATTTCCTCAATGCTAAGAAATACAGGCAGGTACTTATCCATCATGCAATACCATCAGGAAGGCATCTAATTGGCTCCAGATTTATTATGCAGCAGGACAATGACCCCAAATATATAACCAATGTCGTTAAGTACTATAAAGAAGAACAAGGAGACTTGGAAGTGATGATATGGCTCCCACAGAGCTCTGATCTTAACATCATCGAGTTTGTCTGGGATTACATGTGTAACGGGGCAGATGGTTGGCACCCCAAAAGTAGTATAAGGAAGGATTCTACAGGCCCGGTGGTATGGTAGAGAGGCGAAGGTCTCCTCAGTAGTGTTGGAATAAAACAAGGAACACATGGCTAAAACTGCATAAAAGCGTGTCCTCATGCTGGATGATAATCACAAAAGTCTATAAAAGTCTTTTCAAAACAATTTTAACCTTATATGCAAGGAAAGTAATCAAACAGGTTAACAAGACATACAAATTAGCTTTGCAGTACTGCCTGGATCTGGCAGGTAAGATACATCTAGTGCAGTGATGGGCAAACCAGTCCTCAAGGGCCATCAACAGTTCATGTTTTTAGGATTTCTTTAATCATGCACAGCTGAGTTAATCTATTTGGCTGGGTCAGTAATTATCCCACCTGTTTCTACAGACAGAAATCCTAGGATTTCTGTCTGTAGAAACAGGTGGGATAATTACTGACCCAGGGCCCGCTGCATGGACTGACTGCAAACATCCCTCAGGACAACAATTCAGCCATGGATTCAGTGGCTCTTTATGGGAAGATCCCACATTAGTTCAGCCAGCAGTCACACACATCACTTCCCTCTTGCCAATCCATTTTTGGCTCCTCCCCCCTTTCCTAAGAATCTCCCTGAAGCCTTTTAGTACATTCTTGAGCTCTAGAGAGCAGCCTGGGTTGTAGTTTGCAGTCTGTCCACCCAAAAATAGCCAACACAATTTGCATTTAACTTCCCAGAGGCACTCTAGGGAACTAGTTTTCTGAATGAGTGCATACAGTAATATACCTGTGATTTGCAGTGTATTACACATGAAGAGACAGAAGGATTTGAGCAAGCCTACATCGACAAGCCTACATCTGTTGTTAGTTCTCCAAGATGTTTGGAACAACCTCCCTGCCAAGTTCCTTCAAAAACTATGTGCAAGTGTACCTAGAAGAATTGATGCTGTTTTGAAGGCAATGGGTGGTCACACCAAATATTGATTTGATTTAGATTTCTTTTCTGTTCATTCACTTTGCATATTGCTAATTGATAAATATAAACTATTAACACTTCTCTTTTTGGAAGCATTCTTACTTTGCAGCATTTTTCCACACCTGCCTAAAACTTTTGCATAGTACTGTATATCCCTCAAAACATGATTATATAATATATATATATATATATATATATATATATATATTCCAATAGTTTTCACTTAATCAGACAGGAGAGGGGGCAGTAAAGATGGCTATGACAGGTGGCCATCTGAACCAATGTAATATGAGGGATTATCACTGTAATATGGAAGATTGTGTTGTGGGCATTATGTGAGTGAGCAATGTAATTAGATGGCTAATACCATAAAGTATGTCCCATATTATGCTGCACTGCAATTCAGGGCGGCACAAAGGCTGAGCAGCACACAAATAGTGTGGTGCGCAGAAAAAGAATAGGGGTATATTTCCTAAACTGCGGGTTTGAAAATGTGGAGATGTTGCCCATAACAACCAATCAGATTCTAGTTATCATTTATTTAGTACATTCTACAAAATGGCAACTAGAATCTGATTGGTTGCTCTAGGCAACATCTCCACTTTTCCAAACCCACAGTTTAGTAAATATACCCCTAGTACTTGTTAAGTGATAGACACGCCCTTTCTATTGGATGATCACGTCCCCTTCTCAGTCAATATACATGGAAACAACCCTCTAGAAATCCTGCATTTGCCCCTGGTGAGCTAGGCACACTTACATGCCTATATGGGGGTAGATTTACAAAGAATCATGTTTGGCTTTTGTTTTATTCCGCCACACATCACAACCAGGTTAGTGCTCCAAAACGCTGTATATACTATAGGGCGGTTTGAGGCTGGGATGTTAAATGAATGGCGATGTATGGCTGATACAAGTTATTATAAATAATTATAACTTCTATTATCAATAAAATAGTATTACCCGGTTAATATAATTATATATTCATATTTCCCCATGATGTAATGCAATTATATTGCCCCTTTAATATAATGAAATATATTAAAGGGGCAATAGAAGTTAATTATAAATTGATTTTGCCCTGTAATCAATAAATAATAATTTCCCTCATAATTTATATGTCAGTGGTGCCTCCTCTTATGTTCTGAATGGCAATATAGCTCAAACAGCATGCAGTATGAGCAGGGGCTGGCTGGCAGACTTTAGCCCAGCGGGCAAGCACACAACACTGGCCCATAAGGAGCGAGCCCATCCTTAAAAGGTGTTTTTAGCTACAATATATATTTAGTAATATAAAAATAGGCTATTTTAGTGTTGCTTAATCCAGCGATACTTTATTATTATAAATGGTAACTCGTAAGTAATAAAAATAAATAATGCAACAAAAAACAAACCTCACTTTATATTGCATTTTATATTATATGTTCCTTATCCTTACAGCACTTTTTTGTTTCCTTTTTAACCACATACCTGTCTTAAATATAATAGGATTTATCAAAATGCATAAAGCCAATTTGCTTTAAAAATCTGATGTTTTTGCCAACGAAGGGCTGGCTTTTGCTTGGCCCTATATATTAATAGGGTTATTACCTGGTTTAGGGTTAACCTAAAACAAATAATATGAGGGGTGGTACGGGGAGGAGGAGCAGAGCACTAGGGGCAATCTGACACCCTGGCCAAGAGCTGGATTAAAGCTCTGGGGGGGGCCCGGGCCACAATGATAGAACATGGTTATCATTTTAGACAAAGTGTATACAATACAAGAATACACAGGCAATACTGTGTGCACTACTGTTAAGTGCACGCAACTCTGCCTTCAAGAAAAGTACAGTGTGAAGCGGGACATACCTGCCAACTGTCCTCGCAGTTGGACCAAATCCTGACTGAGACAGTCACTCAAATCCAGGACAGTTGGCAGACTGTCCTGCTCTCTCCTACCTGTTGTTCTCACTTTCACCACCTGTGGCTGCTGGTGTCCATCTCAGTTCCTGCTTGTCTTAATGTTGGAATGTTGGATGCCCTATTTGGAAAAAAAAATGGGTACGTGAGATTTAGAAAACTCCAGCCAGCCCCGGTGTTAAATCAGTAGCACCTACATTATATAATTAGGCCTCCCTCCATTCGTAACATTAAAATAACATTCACATTTGCGAAATAAATCTATTTCCCCCCAACCAGCCCTGACATTAAAATAATAACAAACACATTTAATAAATAGACCTATTTCCGTCCAACCAGTCCCAAAATTAAATTAATGGTATTCCCATTTAATATATAAACCTATTTCCCTTCCTCCAAACAGCCTCAGCAATAAATTAAATAGCATTTACGTTTAATAAATATAACCATTTCCCAAAACCATCCAAATAATTCATATTCACGTTTAATAAATAGCCCTCCTCCCCATAATCAGCCCCATATTCAATTTATAGCCCCAAACCACCCCAGCATTAAATTAAAGGTCCCGTCACCTCACCTTAAATTGCCCCACTATCACCCCACAAATAAAACAGCACCCTTTAAATAATTAGCCAACACCTGCACTCCACCTTTAAATAGCCTACCTCCCACATTATAGTAAGATCCCCTTATCCCTCACATATTAACATACTGTGTCAACACACACCCTATGTTAACAGACTATGCCCACACACACACATCCCCTACGTTAACAGACTGTGCCTACACACACACACCCTACATTAACAGACTGTGCCCCCACACACACCCCCTACATTAACAGACCGTGCCCCCACACACACCCCCTACATTAACAGACCGTGCCCACACACACCCTACATTAACAGACTGTGCCCCCACACACACACCCTACATTAACAGACTGTGCCCACACACACACCCTACATTAACAGACTGTGCCCACACACACCCTACATTAACAGACTGTGCCCACACACGCACACCCTACATTAACAGACTGTGCCCACACACGCACACCCTACATTAACAGACTGTGCCCCCACACACACCCCCTACATTAACAGACCGTGCCCACACACACCCTACATTAACAGACCGTGCCCACACACGCACACCCTACATTAACAGACTGTGCCCCCACACACACCCCCTACATTAACAGACTGTGCCCACACACACCCTACATTAACAGACTGTGCCCACACACGCACACCCTACATTAACAGACTGTGCCCCCACACATACCCCCTACATTAACAGACCGTGCCCACACACACCCTACATTTACAGACTGTACACACACTCCATATTAACATCCTCTACAACAATTACCTTATTCCATCTGCTCCGCGTGCTGTCTGCTGCACTTCATTGTGTAACATGGGACGTGCACTATGTAAAAGGTGCCTTCCCATGTGACACTGTGGCTCTCAGTGATAGGCCACACATAGGACATAGAGAAAGGGGGGACGGATCAGGAGGATCTGCGGCCAGTATAGACAGTGGCTGGTCCCGGAGGAGGGGCCAGCAGCCAAGCAATAGAAACTTGGGCGGTTACTCCACCAACCCAAAATACACTTTTTTCTGACCGTCCCACCCCTGAGTATGAGTAATCTAGCCTCTCACAACCACCACTTTTTTCTGGCGGTTTGTCAAACAGCAGCTTAGTAAATCTGGCTATTTGTATTTTGGCCATGTTAAAAATAGTGATGCAATCTGTAAAGTGGTGGTTTGTTAAACTGTGGTTTTCAGCCTTCAACTGGCAGTTTAAAAACGCTGAAAATGTTGCTTATAAGTAAATCTAGTTCCTAGAGTCTTCAGTGGATCATTTTAATGAATAGAACTAGAGATATCACAAGATAAGACTGAATGTTGTGCAAAACTCTTGCAGACACAATGGGACCTGTACACACAATAATTTCAAATCAATATAACAGATAAAAACACTAATTAAATACCCTATATTTAAGAGGCCATTATAGGAAAAAAAGTTTTTTTTGTTCATATCTATTTCATTTTAATTTCTTTTTTGTTATTAGTGTTGTCTACACTAAATAACATAATATATGTCTGCCCTGCAGCCTTGTGAGAAGCTTTCTATGTATATAATGAAATATTCTCTTATACATCAGCAATTAATATTTCCCTTTTCGTTTTCAGTAGCTCAACAAGGCAGCGAATAACAATGACAATAAATTGCATAGTAGCATTGTTTGGAAGATTGACAACCTGTGCCCCTTGATTAGATTTTAATCAACAGAAAAGCATTAAGAGCCTATTGTGCCGAGCACTTTAACAACCCTACTAATGATATCAGGTTATCATATTGATAAGTTCATTGTTCGCTGAGTGAGCTCAGAATAGATGTCACTGTGCAGATGTCTCTGGTCTTGGCAATGTTATATGGCATCTGTCCAAACTGACTGTTCTGGGCATCTCTTGGATAATCACACTGGAGATGAGCTTGTATGGACACATACATTTTACACTTTGGGCTGCTGCGGATTCCTTTACTGCAAGCCTGGTTATCAGTAATTAGCAGGTGCTTACTTCAAGCAAGACCAGTTAGATAGAGTTGTAAAGCCACATGTGATTATTTCATACACCTTTCTTATCCATACGCAGCAGAAAGTGAAAAAAGAGCATATTTTGATCTTATCGGGCACTTTAAGTATACTTACCTACTTTGGGCAAGTGTTTTCCGGGAGAGGGGCAGGGCGGGGCCAAAATGTCACGTATGGCCGCTCCCCGCCCCCCACAGTGAAATGACATTTTGTCGTGGGGGCAGGGCCTTAATGACGCGATTCACCGCAAATCGAGTCATTTTGGGACGCCAGTAGCGGGATGCGGGAGATTTGCCAGCTCTCCCGGGAGTCCGTGAGACTGACCCGAATTTTGGGAGTCTCCCGGACAATCCGGGAGAGTTGGCAAGTATGATCTTAAGGGTGGTAAGAGGTGGTTTTCAAAGACCGTCCACTCCCTTGGAAGGCCTTGAGCCAAATTGCAATACAGTGGTTCCCAGTGAGCAGTGTACAACAGAAACAAAAATAACTAATTTGGCTTTTTTTTTGTTTAATAGGCCTGGGGTAGCATGGTGGCTCAGTTGTTAGCATTGCTACCTCACAAGTCTAAACAAGGCCCTACCTATAGGGGGTTTGCATGTTTTACCTGTGTGGGTTTCCTCAGGATACTCCGGTAGGTTAAATGGTAAAATATACCCTAGTGTGTATTTGTGTCTATGTCTGTGGTAGGGAATTTAGACTATAATCTCCAATGGTGCAGGGACTAATGTGGATGATTAAACAGGGCAACAACTAAGTGTGCCCAAGATGGCTAGCACACCTTCTGCAAAATAATTAAATTGCTATCAGGAGGAGATCGCCATATAAATAATTACACATTTATTATTATTACATTTGAAGTTAAGTTATCTATATATTAAATGCATTTTTTTAATTTCTCGCAAAGTCTGTGAATACTTATGTACTTGTAATTTCTTAGTTTTTTCTTTTTCATAAATGTGCAAAAATCTCAAAAAAAACTTGTTTCACGCTGCCATTATGGGGTATTATGTATAGAATTTTGAGGGGAAAAAGGGAATTTATTCCATTTTGGAATAAGGCTGTAACATAACAAAGTGTGGAAAAAGTGAGGCGCTGTGAATACTTTCCGGATGCACTGTGTGTGTGTGTAATATATATATATATATATATATATATATATATATATATATATCCGCCCCGTTCTTATGTGCCATTTTGAACAGACAATGTGTAGGGAGGAAGGTGACTTCCAGGCTGTGTTCCTAAAATAGTGTATTGAGAGTGACTAGAGCATCAGACAGGGTGAAATTGGGAATTTTACATAGAAAACAATAGGTGACAATAACTACTCGACATACACAACGTCGACAATCACAATGCCGACATTGAAAGAGAAATAAGAACAATTTTTTAAAATTAGAAGTATATTGTGGAGCAGTGTCATAAGAATTGTAAAATAATATTCCCTCTTTTCCTTATCTAATTGGGTGTTCCCCTGGGGTGGTGGCAGGCAGCTCCAAGTAGCTCCTGTTACGATTCCTAGTAAACTCAACAAGCAGCCACAGAAGTATAATACAAATGTCTTTATTCCAGCAAAATATATAAGCAAGGGTTCAGTTCAATGAACATGCAGGTTTTCATAAACAGGTATAACTCCCAACATTAACATGAACAGGTGTGGCAGGAAGGTACACAGAAATAACAGGTTCCACAGAATGCTAATGTAGTTTGAATGCAGGAATAAGAATGGTGAGTTACCCAGTTCCAGGATGCAAAAGTCTGTCCAGGAAGCAAACAGAGTCCAGGCAAAGTAAATGTCACAAGCAAATAATCAAGGTCCAGAAGTCAGGCCAAAAGGTCAGGGCAACAGGCAAAACAGCGTGGTCCAAGGTACAGGCAAATGATTCGGTGTCTCAGGCAAGCAGGCAAGGTCCAAGGTACAGGCAGGGGTCATACACAGAAGTTCAGTCCAGCAGGTATATATCAAATAACACAGGAGCATGTTAGCAGCAGCCAGGAACAAATGGGATGAACTGCACAGAGCACAGCTTGAGGCAGGTATTTAAAGCAGTGTGACAGGTGCAGTTCTAATTAGGCCTCGGGCAAGAAGATTAACTCCTTCAGGCATGCTGAAGAGTTTAGGAACAGAACAGCAGCACCTCTGGTGGTATAAGGTACTGCTGCTAGATACAAAACACAGGAAGAGTTGTAACAGCTCCAACTTGTTCAAGTACCATTACTCCTTTTGGCAACCACAGATCACTCTACAGATCAGGAGCATCACAGTACCAGTATTGGCAGTAGTACTTTTAACATTACGACCTCTACTAGTAAAAAGGTCATGCGGGAAGAAAGAGTCCTCAAAATCTAATCACTATTTGTCAAATTCAATGTCAAAGAAAATATCAGCTCTTGATGAAGGAGGTTTAAGAGCGAAGTGTCTGATGAATGTGGTGATTTGTCCAAAGAAAGGAAAATGGCTAACATTCCATATACCACCTGCAGTGGCAAGACAAGTCTCAGACTATGCCCACTTTTTGCAAGTAGGGGAGATGCTACTGCTGGTACTGGTATATGTACTAGAATTGCCATTGCAAACCAGATTGCCCAGCACGGTCATGCATCTTTCTTAACTTCCCTTGCACTACTCAGTGTGTAGGTCTGTCACTGTCATCTCCAAAACAGCCACAGCAGTGGCTGAAAATAATACTGAGGCTAAAAAACAACTTGTTCACTCACAGAATCCTGATGAGAGTCTAAAGACGGTATCCATGAGTGCTACAGGAGAGTCTGAGGTTTCAGACTCAAACACTGTCGTTATAAAGCAGCCTCCTTCCAAAATTCCTCAACCATTTGGAAATGTGAGTATAAGTAGTAGTACTAGTAATATTAATGATGATGATTTACACAAAGAAATTGAGGAGTCTACTTTGGAAGCTGCAAATGTGCAAGAGGATCATTGTGGATCTGAAAATGAATGTGTTGTATTTGAATGAGATAATGATGATGATTGTGTTGATCTAAGGCAGCCACCAGTGGTATCACCTCATGCCAGCGATAAGTGCATTACCATGTCCGGGCATAAGGCAAAAAAAAACACCTCTTCTGTTTGGAAGTATTTTTATCCCAACGCAGACAACATTTGTCAAGTCTATAGCCTTTGTCAGGCTATAATGAGTAGAGATAGGGATGTTTATCATCTAGGCACCTCCTCCCTGTTACGTAATTTGCAGCGAGTTCATTCAAGTCGTATTTCCAAACTTGGCAAATTGTGTATATTAGCAAACAGCTCATCATCAGGTAGCAGCCAAACGGATAGACGCTTGCAATCCTCACCGGGGTCAATACCTCATTATTTTTATGTAGTCTAGCATCCAATTTTCTAATTCCTATTGACTTCCCCAATGCAATCCATGATTCCCAATAGATATCCTTTGCACGTTACAGCTGCTGCTGCTGGGGGCGATACATCTATACAGAAGGGGAGCAAGAAGAATAAGTATTTTAAACAGTTGTCTGAGAAGCAAGCGTTTGCATGAGGAAACAAGTATGACAGTCAGCATCCTGTTGTACAGCAGATCACTAAAGCTATGACCGCAATATCTCAGCTGTACTGGGAGGTTAAGCAAAACTTAATTCAGTCCCTAGAAAATGCCATTGTACCGACAGTCTACTTAACTGTGGATATGTCGACAAGCGGTACTGTTCAAACCAAAGACTACAGGACCATGACAGCCCACTGGGTAAGTGTATTGCCAGAAGCAGTGCCGGTAGCTTCACCATCATCCTCCTCATCCTTTCAGCATAGTAGAGCTTGCACTCAATGCCAGGTCATTCACAGGCAAGCTGCATGTTGTATTGCTGGTTTCACAAATTAACACTAAAGTGTCAATCTGTTGGAAAAACTCAGAAATGGCAACACAAAATGGCTCACCCCACTAAGACTCTCCTCAGGATTCCTTATTGCCGATAATAGAGCGAACATTGTGTGTGCATTTCGAGTGGGTGAATTTGAACACGTACCATGCTTTGCACATGCAATACACTTGGTAGTTGACAATTTATTTAAAAATGAAAGGTCAGTGCAGGAGATGCTGTTTGTGGCCCATAAAATTTCTGGGCATTTTCGACATTCAGCGACTGGATGGTGTCATCTGCCATGCCAGAAACTGAAGCAAGAGGTAGTAACATGGTAGAATTCCACACTTTATATGCTTCAGCGACTAGAGGAACAGCGACAATACATCAAGACCTACACAGCAAACCATGAGATTGGAAGAGGTGGGGACATGTTAACCTACTCCAGCACATTGGAGAATCGTTGCTGTTTTATGCAAGCTACTGAAACCATTTACAATTGTATCAAATAAAGTGAGTTCAAACACTGTCATACTGACCAAAAGTGGTGAAAATTTGGACAGTTGTGAAGGGATCATTAGAAAATAGATTGGTAATGAATGTTAATGCTAGAAATGGTAATATAGGAGCAAAAACAACTACAAAGCACATAATTTTACCTATTATTCACAATTTTTGATTAACTCCAGTTCTAAAACCTTCCAGTAAAGAGCTGAGGTTGGCCAAGTAAATCCACTGTGTCAGGCAGGAGGCATGAGAAAAATCCTGGGAGAGACTAAGAAACAGCAGAATCCTGAAAGAGGCTGCTAAGCAGATCAGCAGCACATGTCTTAGAGATGGTTAATAAGTGATTTAGTGCACTGAATGGGGCTAAGCAATTATTATTTTCACATTGTTGTTTACTGACAATAACATGTTTATGTTGAAAGTTTGCTGGTTGCAGATCCTATGTTGCACCAAACACACAATTCCCCAAGCACTTATCGATACTAATAATAATTCTAATAGCTCCAAATATAAAAGTATTTTAACATGAAACCTGCTGGTTTCTATCAGAAAACTGATGATGAAGAGGAATTTCACCTTCCAATATGATAATTATCCAATTTACACATCCAAGTCAATCAAGGAATGGATTCAGAAAAGGAAGATCAAAGTCTTGGAATGGCCTAATCAGAGCTCAGACCTCAATCCCATGATCCCCTAGCAATTTGATGGACCTTGAACTTTTTTGCAGGTAAGTTGATAGAGACTTGTTAAAAAACTCTCACTGCTATGATAAAAACGAAAGGTGCTTATACATAATATTAGTTTAGAGGTGTGCACATTAATGCAACCAGGGTAATTAACCTACCTGTATGTTTTGTGACTGTGGAAGGAAACCAGAGCATACATATGTATGTATATTATATATACACTACCCTCAATATTACTAAGAGAACGGATCACTCACAACAAGGGGTTAAACCTAGTTAATCAATTGGCAGCAGCTCCAGGGACTCAGAGCATAGTTAAGGACTAGAACAATGGATTACTCCAGATAATCCATATCATCCCTTTTATTATAACTTTATGTGGTTTTAACAAAGTACCTGATTAAATATGATTTTATGTATTGCACAAGTTTATAGAGATCTTGCCATCAGACAAGCCACATAAGTACTCCATTAAATGCATGCTCATTGGACGTGGATTTCTCCCTATTATCCTACTCTCTTTTTATACACTGTATATGTCAGGTGGATCATTATCTTGGTTGTTGCATCTAGGAAGAGCAGCAGTTTTAAACTGACTCACTACTGGCCAAAGGTATGTTGATACCACATTCCTAAACCATGGTCAGTAATATGGAGTTGGTCTCCCCTTTGCTGCTATAAAAGCCTCCACTCTTCTGCAAAGGTTTTCCACTAGATTTTGGACATGACTGCAGGAATTCCCATCTATTTAGCCATAAGAGCATTAGTGAATTCGGGCGATGAGGCCTGGCTCGCAGTCAGCGTTCCAAATCATAGTAAAGGTGTTCAATTGGGTTAAGGTCAGGGCTCTGTGCATGTCAGTCAAGTTCTACCAAACCAGCCTTTGGAACACCCTTTTTTATGGACTTTGCTTTGTGCGCAGTTGAATTGTCATTCTGAAACAAGAAAGGGCATTTCCCAAACTGTTGTCACAAAGTTGTAAGCACACCATCATCTAGAATGTCATTGTTTGTTGTTCCATTAAGTTTTCTCTTCACTGGAAATGAGGGACCTAGCCCAAACCATAAAAGATGCAGACCTCCAACAAACTTTACAGTTGCAATATAATACGCATGCGAGTAGAAAGCATTCTCTTGGTATCTGGCAATAACAGATTCGTCCGTCAAACTAGCAGATGGTGAAGCATGATTCGTCACTCCAGAGAACATGTTTCCACTGCTCCAAAGTACAGGACAGTGTGCTTTACACCACTACAGTCAATATGGTGATATGAGGCTTGTGTGTGACCATGGAAACCCAATTAATGAAGCTCCCAATGAACAATTCTTGTGTTGTCTTTGCTCCAGGGGCAGTTTGGAAGTTGGTAGTGAGTGCTGCAACCGAGGACAGACTCTGCGTTCCCGATCTATGAGCCTTTGTGGCCTACATCTTTGTTGTTGTTGCTCCTAGATGTTCCCACTTGACAGTAACAGGACTTACAGTTGACCAGGGCAGAAATTTGACAAACTGACATGTTGGAAAGAAGGCATCCTACGGCAGTGCCAGATTGAAAGTCACTGAGCCCTTCTGTACTGTTTGACTATGGAGATTTAATGGCTGAATGCTTGATTTTATGCACCTCTTAGCAATGGGTGTGGCTGAAATGCACAAACACACTGAATAGAAATGGTGTCCACATACTTTAGGCTTTGTAGTGTATGTTATATTGTTATATGTAAGTGTTAGTAGGTTGCATTTTAGAAATTTGTGTTATAATAATTATATATAAATATATATAAAAAAAATTAAACCACGCCTCTGCCAAGTGTAGGAGCATATATCCCAGGTATCCAGTCTCAGGCTCATGTCCTGTGACAACTGCCAGTCTTTTCAAAGAAACAAGGAGAGATGATGCTTCTATTGTTTGGTCTGAGTCACAATTTGTGCAATAGTTTTGTTTAGTCTGTGCTTTCACGTCTCAAACCTGCTAGTTGTAAGAGAAATGAGTCAGATCTTTTTATAATCGTTAGGTCTTTGGAAGAAAGTAAGAGAGGAAAAGAAGTGCTACAAACCTTGCATCAAGCCAAAAATATTATAGATCATATTAATGTCTTAGCACAGAGTGATAAACAACACTTCCTAATCTATAGTGTTACTGTCCCTTTAATATGGGAACATTTGAAATTGAACTCTGTAAAGAGACCACAAGAAGAATAGGCAAGGAGATGTCTGTATGAAGGACAACTGTATACAACAAGTACTTTTATCACTTAAAAAAGCATTTTCATTAATATTTTGCTTGCAGGAATTCGGTGGAAGCTTCTTCATTGTCATGTAAGGATTATAGAGGGCTGGTTTCTATTAACTCCTTAATTGCCTTTGCTGTAGAGCAATGTCAACCCTGGTATAAAGCCTCTCTCTATGGGGCATATTCAATTGTCGGCGGAAACACCGAAAATCTACTATTACGGTAATAGTGCGCGGAAAAAACGTTATTACTGTAGTTTTCTCGCTGGATTTCAGCTTGCAGCGCTCTGAGCCGCGAGCTGAAATCCAGCTAACTACTACCGTAATAACGGTAGTAGTTTTAATGCTGTGGAAACCCGCAACAATTGAATATGCCCCTAAATGTCTTGTATACGTAAGTGTTCATTTCCCTGTCAAGTTGCAGTCCTCAGTATTTTAAGGATCAAGTAAAATGGATTACATCAAAACACCATACTAGCATACTAGGCTTACATTTTTTTAGGTACTTATTTTTTTCATACTTCAGGAGATATTATATTAGTTTAAAAAGGAAAATGTCACCATGTCATGGCTGCTATTGTAACAGAAATAAAAAGGTACAAAAATTTCTAAACAATTCCTACCAATACAATGTCAACTAGTCATCTTTGTTTGTGGTTTAAATGCGTCGCCCAGTTAGGGGAATAAATGTTCCTCCCGACATAATGGTATTTTATATTTTACGCTTATTCAATTCTGATTGAGTGGTGTGGGGAACCTATGCACCACTAATCACCCTGCTCCCTACTATTTAAAGTATTCAAAAATAACACAAACACATGAGCAACACTAATATATATATATATATATATATATATATATATAATTTTTTTCTTAATGAATTTTACTGTCTTTTGTTTTATAAATACAGAAAAAATTGTACACAATACTGCAATAAAAAACATATATGTTCTGGTAAGGCCATCCTTAGTTAGAGCAAGCACTGCCATTATAGCTCCCACTTATGGGCTGATGGGGTTATCAGCAGTGATAATTGTATTATTGCTGGTAGTATTAGTATATTAGGCAAAGTGAAAACAAGCTCTAGCACTGGACATAACTCACATGTTCAACAGCAAAAGGCAGAGTCTGATTATCCAACAGGCTGACTAGGCTGCAGCCAGGGGCGCAAGGCTTTTTTTGGGGGGGGCAACATTTTCGAGGATGCAAACTTGTGACAGGGAGAGGTATTAACTGAAATTCATTTTAAAATAAAAGAGAATAGTTGTTCTCCAAAATATAAATAAAACATGAAAGAAAAATGTAGTAAGGTTTTAATCATGCCATATTCCCAAATCTGAAGACAATGAGTCATCCTCAGGCGGCACTTGAGGATAAGCGTTTAGCAGAGACAAGGACGGTGACATGCAGACGAGATTGACATCTTCACCCTTAGTAGTGCTTGTTCACAGCTGAGTTTCAAAAACACAGGAATAGAAACAATGGTGGGGTGAAGGAAGCTGTGTTTGAAATGCAGGACAAGTTTGTTTTTACCTGCTTTGTATTAGCCTGGGGTGGAGGGCGAGGGGGTGCTACAAGCGTATTAGCCTGAGGCAACCTGAACCTTTAATCAGGTCATGGCAATAGGGTTTTCCTCTCTTTAATAAATATGCTTCTTACTGACATAGTGGCAAAGGGCCTGTATGGTAATACCAGTCCACATGTTACCATGCAAGCCCAGAGCCTGATCGCTGGAGAGACAAGGGTAACTAATAATATAAATCCTGTTATGAGAAGGTCATAAAAAAGTGGTGTGGAGGGTAAATTCTGCTTTTAACTGGACAAATGTAATTTCAGGTAGACCTGTCCGGTAACAAAATTATAACAAGCATCCATTTTTACTAGATCAATCAGTATTGGGAAAATAAACGGGGAGTAATCATGTTGTGAACACAGGCGACAGGCAGAATGTAACAGCCTGTCTAAAATCTGATCTTTAATTTTAGTGTTTGGCACCAGCACAGTGCAGACCTGGCAGGGAACAGGCAGGGCTTGTAAACTAGATTCAGGGCCGCATACTTTTGCTGTAGTCTGATTAAATAATGACACTTTTATGATGGCCACAGCTCAGGATGACTTTTGTGCCGATAGAATTTACCGCCAGGTGCAGGTTAGCATGAGGCTCTTGGATTGCCAACATAAAGGTTTAGTGATCCTCACTACACATGCACAAATCCTCCCTCTCCTCACATAAGCTGTGACCGTCAAAACACTACTCCTGAAGGTGACATACAGCTGCTTTTATAGCTCAATGAGAACTTTGCATGCAGCAGATGGCTCTCAAATGATTTTTAGCTCAGACTTTAGTTATCGGAGCAAATCTTGTTTTCCATTTGTAGCTGGTAGTGCACGTCATAAAATTTCAAAGAGAAATGGTGTGAGCGATTCCTTTGTAATGCACTCCTGGCCATCATTCATTATCATTTCTATTATTTCATTTTTCACTCTTTTAACTTCCTGGAACACAGCTTATCCAGCTGTCACATATCCACTATCTCTTATTTTTTATCTGTATTCATTGAATTTTTTTTTTTTTAGTACTTAAGGTGAAAAATACAGCATAAAAAAATTACACTGAATCTTTGTCACTTCTTCGGAATTTATTTAAGACGCAGCATGTGTTCTCTCTGTGTCTCAGTGCAGATAACAGCATATGTAATGTTTTCTTTCTCATCTTTAATATCACTCACAACCACATTCTGTGCACTTCTCAGCTTTATTAATGATTGAACATACAGCACAAAAGCAGTGTGCAGTGAGACAGCATTTATTTACAGGACAGAGATTTGGACACTTTTTCCTTCTTGTGTTCTGCAGCATTTCAGATGTACACTTGTTTGTAACATTATTGTAACATTACTGCATGGCAGAGCAGCGGTGACCGGGTCAGTGAAGGTGTTTGGAGGGGAGGAGAGAACTGGCAGCCTAGCACTTCAAAAGCTTCCACGCCTCCATCGTGACATGGCAACACCCCCTGTCCCGATGCCACCAACCCAAATGTTGGGAGGTATGCCTGTTCCTACATCTCCCTAATGTCTCCTGTGTTCTCTTTATGTCTTCCATGTGTCCCTTCTCCTACCTCATCCATTTCCTATGTCTGTCCACTTAGTTCCAGGTAACCTCCTTTCTCACTCCCCACCTGCTTTCCTTTTTGCCTCATGACCTGCTTCTCTCTCTCTCCCTTAGTTACCTTCTGTGCCTCTCACTCCCGCCCACCCTTAACACGATTCTGTCTCTCTGTTTACTCTCAATGTTTAGAGTTAGGAACAACATATCAGAGACACAATTTAAGTTGTTAGTGACTTATATGTACTTTGAAGTTTATGCAACTGTGAATTCTGCTTTAATTATTTTTTAAATTCAAGGTATATTATATTGGGAGAGGAGTGTTCTGCTCCCTCTCTATGGTCAGCCCCTCTGCCTGCAGTTCCCAGCTCTCTATGTTATTTGCGGCTGCGTATGTGTAGGCAGTATACAGGAAGCTGCATGGATGTGCAGTATATCACTATCTCAGCCTCCCATGTACAATATGTGCTGAATCAATGTACTGCACAGCTGTGTAGTACATAGCCTCACTGAGACTACATAGCTATACAAGAACCTGTGTTCCACAAGAACTGCTGACTACCTACAACAGTTACTTACCTATATCCTGCATTACAGAAGTTACTTCAGTGTATCCTGTAAATAAACCAAAGTTCCTGGTTAAGTTTATAAATGGGTGGATTCATCTCCTTTTGTCATGTGAGATAAAAACTGGTTTACACTGGAGGATGTGAGAGAAAAGCTGTTTTGCAGGGGACAAGTTTGAGAAAAGGTTGAGGAGAAAGGAGCTGACTTATCACTTATGTTTTATCAACTAAATTAAACAGATTAAAGCATTAAAGAAGTTCCCCTCACCCCCACCAACCTACTTTGCTTCATGAGTGACACACAGGCTCACTCTGACTTTATACAAGGTGCACACAGGATGACAGAGCGAGTCACACTGCTGCACCTTGGAGCTCCACCCGCCCCCACTGATGAGCAAATAAACTTGTATTTTAAGGCATGACCTCCTTATGTTTCGAATGGCAACACACCCCCAACACAAAAGACCAGATACATGAACCTTTACCAGCTGCTGAGGTATGCTCACAAACTAACTGCTTGCAGAGCATGGAGCAGCTTTAAAAGAAGTGGGGAAAAGAAGTACCAGTATGTCATACCTGCACATACTGCCCCACTTCAAGCACTGATTGTATCTCCTTTTGCATGTCGTGATGGCACCTTTGTGCATAACTATTTTATGGACAGTTGGCAGATTGACATTGGTATGACTAGGTTTTTTGCAACTAAGACATACTTGCCTACTCTCCCGGAATTTCCGGGAGGCTCACGAATTGCGGGGAGTCCTCCCGGACTCCTGGAAGAGTAGGCAAACCTCCCGGACCCAGTAAAATGCAGAAATTCACGGCATTGAACAGCGGGGGATGGGGCTTAATCGTGTCATTAAGCCGCGCCTCACTATTCAATACCGTGAATTTCTGTATTTTTTAGTAGGGGCGGGACTATAGTGATGTTCATAATATCGTCACGCCCCCTCCTACCCCATACTTGCCAACTCTCCCGGAATGTCCGGGAGACTCCCGCATTTTGAGAGAGTCTCCCGGACTCCCGGGCGAGTGTGGCAAAATCCCGGATCTGCCCACTTCCTAGTGAAGTGGGCAGAATTAGGTCACAAACGCCGCGATTCCTGGTGAATCGCGGCATTTGGCCCCGCCCCCTCTGTCAAATGACGCATTTTGCGTCATGACGTCATGGGGGCGGGTCCAAAATGACACGGATTTTGGAGGCCCGCCCCCCCATGACGCCCACCTCCCCCGCAGGCTCCCGGATACCAACATTGTAAAGTTGGTAAGTATGTCCTACCCTTTGTCACATGATCTGTACTCCGGGATCTCCCCGAGTACAGATTTAAGAAGTAGGCATGTATGAACTAAGATGGCATAAAGTTAAAAAAAATGGTGGCTTTGCAAGTCTGATATTTAAATAAACAAAAGTTGAGGTGACTGGTTAACTCACAGTCATACCCTTGCTTCATTTGTGAGGAGCTTTTTCAGAAACAGGCAGTATTTTTGTGCCCTCTTGGATATAATATAAAATTGAAATTCTAACAGGAAGCTGTGTAAAGCTCAAAGATCACTTAGAATGAAGTTACACACTCGAGACAGCAATGTAATTAAAATTGAGAAACCTAACACAAGAATAAGACACCATACCTTTAGCCCCTTATTTCCCAGAGTTCTTCAGTTTTTGTATCTTGTTTATTGGTTTTCAAATAAGGCCTCAGAAAATAGGGATAACATAATGTATCTCAGCATTAATAGACAAATAAAAGCAGTTTGCAATATTGTAAAAACGTGACAAAACAATGAATGAATGAAATGCACATATCTGAAAAGATTAGTTATAGTGCTAAGGAAACTGCATTGGTATCATCAGTTTGAGCAGGGAGGGGCAACGTGAACTAGCTGGATTCAAAGCACAGAGGAAGGAGGGAGAGCACAGTGCTCCTGTAGGTATGTCATGTGACCTCCCTGCACTGTGCAGAGGAGGTCACATGACATGAAAGTCAGCTGCCTCTCATTGTGATAAGATCAGGAGCAAGCGGCTGGGGGGCCACATGCGTGGGCTCAGCGGGCTGCCTGTTGCCCACTGCAGGGTTAGAGGAAATCAAAATAGAGTGACAAATACTGGGGTGCAAATTAGTATTCTTTTTTGCACATAAGTTAAATACTGACTGTTTTCATGTAGCACACAAATATCAACTTTAAATTTCAGTGTACAAATAAGCTATCAAGTATTTGTGTGCTACATGAAAAAACAGTCAGTATTTAACTTATATGCAAAACAGAATACTAATTTGCACCCCTTGCATTGTAACATGGTTTTGTCCAGGAGACTTATATAAGAAGTTTCTTAAGTTAAGATCCTTAATGAATCAGGCTCCTAGTTATCATTTATTTAGTACATTCTACAAAATGACAGCTAGAATCTGATTGGTTGTTATAGGCAACATCTCCACTTTTTCAAACATGTGTAATCATTCTACAAAGATCATAATTAACAGAAAAACAATCAGCCCCAGACGACTTATTTTTTAAGGATTTCAGAGCTAAATGTACCTTCTTTGTGTGGTAGTACATCACATTGTACATAAAATAAGGAAGTTAAGCTTCTTTCAAAAATGTTTTAGTCGTGTGTAATAAAGCATCTCGGCTATATCACTTTTGCATGACTGAGCATAAAATTTGTCAAAGCGCTCAAGAATTTTTTATTGTCTGTGAGTTAGAAAGCCCATATCTCCCGCAAATAGATTGGGTAGATTTGGAATTGGAGTCTGCTCTGAGTTTTGTAACTAAAAAAGACTTTTGTTGGTAGCAATGTGAAATATTTAATACTGTCTTCCTGTACCCATCTATACAGAACTTCTTGCAAGTGGTGCTTGTATTTGAATGCCAGTTTTGAAAGCTGGATGGTCAGTTTATCAATCTCAATTTAGTGAGAGGAATCAGTAGCAGAAAAAAAGTAATATTGCCACTGTATAGGTCATTGGTACGGCCTCATCTAGAATACTGTGTTCAGTTCTGGAGACAATATATCCAGAAATATATAAATAAATTAGATACTGTACAAAGAATGGGAACTGAAATGTGCATGGTCTACATCACAAAACTTATCCGGAAAGACTAAAAGATCTTAATATGTATAGTTTGGAGCAGAGAAGGGAAAGGGGGGACAGAAATTTTAAAATATATCAAGGGCTTTAACAAGGTACAGCCGGTAAACATTCTTCAAAGGAAGAGAAACATTAGACACGAGGACATACACTGAAACTGGAGAGATGTAGGATCAGAGGAAATTTGAGAAAAAATGACTTCACAGAAAGGGTAGTGGATAAGTGGAATAGCCTGTTGTCAGAGGTGGTAGAGACTAATACAGTAGAGCAATTTAAACATGCTTGGGATAAAGATAAGGATATCCTTACAAAGAACTAAGAATCAAATAGGGTTTGAGGTTACCATAGGTTAATAAATGTGCAGACTAGACGGGTCAAGTGGTTCTTATCTGCCATCAACTTCTATGCCTCTATGTTTAGACCTCTTGTAACTGCTTTATGTGGTTTCAAGATAGTTTAAATAGCTAAATCTAATTCTGAAATAGTTCCTCAATTTGAAGAAAAACTGCAGGATCTTGTAAAAGAGAATCAGAGAGTTTCAAGGAGGTTCTAACTACCCAGTGTGAAAAGGTGATATGAACTGAGGAGTATACTGACCAAGCAGCTTCACCAATTACAGTTCATACATAAGCTATGTCTACATGCAACAATATAGGGGTTTATTTCTGATGTAGGTCTGGTGGGGCGTGAAAAGAGTCCAAGGAATGTACTTTTTGCCAGTTACTTGCTAAATGAGACCATTTCAGATGATTTAACAGGACCTTCGAGTCAGTTGAAAATGAAGTGAAATAAGGTGCTAAACAATGTAGATGGATTTTGTCAAAGGTCTTATCTAATATAGAATACCTCCAAACTGTCCCTATTTTATGGCTCTGTCCCTCTATGCCTTACCCCAACATAACCTCCTGTGTGACAAACATGGGTGATGTTTGTCGCACGGGAGGTATGTTGGGGTAAGGGATGTATGTAATGGGAAACCTAGCGTTTTACAGCTTTGCATCATGGCAACGCTCCCAGTCCTGCTGTCGGGGATAGACATTGTTGGGAGGTATAATGTAGTATTATAGTAGACTCCAACCTGATATTTGTGGAGGTGTGAGAAATATTTGTTCCACAATTCAGCTTTGGAGTGACCTTCTGGTTAAATAACTCATCCACCAGAATGATATAGCAGCCATTGGGATCCTAGAGTTTCCAAACCTGTGAAGAATGTTGGGAAACATATTTTGGACATGGAGATTTTGAAAAGTAGGTTTCCTGCAAAACAGGACATCGGCTTTGTGTGAAAGATAATGTCTGAAATCAAGTTTGCGTTTTGAAGCAATACTAAACTGAGTGCTGCAAGATGCAAAAGACTTTGAAGTACACCTTTTGGATTCTGAAGCCATTGTAAGAGCCAAGATATAAAACTAGCATTGCGGTACCAGAACACCAGTAAAAGCTTTACCAAATTAGTACTGCAGCTTCTCATGCAGTAAACTCTCAGACTGTTAGGAGGGCCTGGCAGAAATGGGAAGAAAAAAAGAAAAAACTAAACAAAACTCTTAGGAGTATATTTACTAAACTGCAGGTTTAAAAGAGTGGAGATGTTGCCTATAGCAACCAGTCAGATTCTAGCTGTCATTTTGTGGAATGTACTAAATAAATGATAGCTAATAACTCCACTTTTTCAAACCTGCAGCTTGATAAATTTACCCCTTAATCTTTCTCTTGAATTTGTTTTATTTCTCCTATTTTGTGTGTCATTGTAACAAAAGGTAAGAGAAAATAGAGCATTACCTTTTACAAGGTCATCAGGGGCAATCAAAATTTGGTTCAAGGTGATTACAGGAAAAACACTTTCTGAAAGCACTCCAGGGTCACAAATGTAGTGTAAAACAAGGATAATGGTGATAGACCCCAGATTATCCAAAACACAATAGTTAAAAAATAAAACATGAGTTTGAGGAATGACATAAGATTAAGAGACAAATCCTTCATTATAATTTACCCGGTTGAGAACATTTTAAATCTACATAAGGAAGAGTATCCCTAACGAAACAAAGGAAGATAAATAATGTTCTTATGACATAATTTAAATACTTAATCAAATTTTAATAGTATTTTTTCATTGGTAAAAATAACTAAAAAACACAAACAAACCCCCCAGTGGGGTTTGACATATGGATTAAAAAGGCCTGAACTATAAATTTAATAAGAGAGGTCCAAGAATGAACCCTCACAGGAAGCACTAATACTAAGGTCATTACTAATAAAATAATAGCAAAACATGGAATTATTTGGATGTCTCATATAATATGGTGACCCAAAAACAAAATTTAAGTAGTACCGATAAACCGAATGCACAACAGGAAGGTTAAAGTCGTATGTTTCATAGCTACTTTGAGCAGGATAAAGAAAAGTTAGGGATCTCAAATGCAGTTCATGACAAGTTAAGTCAGAATTGTCAAGGTAAGTCCGGCGCACTATCATTTTTCTTCTTCGCAGCGCTGCCATGTCATGTTCTGCCTGGCGGCATCCTCCCCTGGCCCAGGACTCCAACATATGTCGATTTTTTATGAACTCTATGACATGACCATTCGGGCCCCTGTCACCCTCTCTCTCTTCCTACACTAACTAAACTCGCCTTGTGCAACCAGTTTCCATCCTGCTTTGCGGCAGGCTATAGTGAAGACTGGTGTCACGTTAGACTCCGCATCCTGGGAATAGGTAACGCAAACTTGGGTTGATTTCGGATCATATCCTCCGTGCTTCTTGGTAAGAAAGCATTATCCAACCTTATAATTACAGCTTGTCTTTAAAATAGAAAGTTGAAAGTTGTAAGGTAATGAAGATAGTAGAACAGGTAAAAAGATAAACCACTATGGAAACCATATATATAGGAACTAATGCCCGTAACAAACAGTGAACCATTAGGAAGTCATAGTGTTTCAGGTTTGCATAGAAGCTCCAGACCCTGCTTCTTTAACATGGGTTGTGATCACGATTGCTTATGTTTATGACTATTTTCCTCATGAACTCCTTGAAGCTGCATAAAAGAGTTTGCAAGCTTGGCTACTTCAGCTTGCACTGCATCTTTATTAGAATATGTAGAATTCCCCATCTCCTCTACAGCATTCATTTATGCCGCTGAAGCAAATATTAGATTTACATTCATTGATCTTCTGCTCCATCTCTTCTTTGAATTTGTTTGAATTGTTGCAGGACCTCAGTGAGATCCTCTGGTGTACAGAGTAGCAGGCATTTCACTAAGCGTTGGCTCTAAATGAGTCAATTGCAAGCTTTGCATATGAGGTAGCTTGGTGGTAGCCACTCCAGAAAGAAGAAAGTCCCCACATGCCTGAAGACTATGCTTTCTTAGAACAAGCAGCCTTGTTCATGATATGTTGCTTACTTTCTCTGGTCCATTGAGTGTGAGTTTGTTGCTTTTATAAAGAAGCAGTATTGCTCGGTATCTGAGTTTGCGGCTAACACTAGTTAGTATCATCCTTGGTGTTCAACCCGCGCCGCTTCCCAAAGTTGTTTAAAATAGGAGGGTGGCACTAGCATACTAAAAAATAATGTAATAAGAAGTATGGGCTAACGGAACACAGGTGGGCAGTGCTTACACTTTGCACCTTGAATACATGGGTAGCGCACAAGAAGTTCTCATAAACTGGTTGACATCACATCTTAAAGACCTGCTGGAGTAGGATGCAATTTACGCATAGAACTCAAGCATCGACCTATAGTTTGCTTAGTATTCCAAGTCGCACGCATCTTAAGATATATTGGTGAATAATTTATAAAAGGAAATCAATAGCGCTCCAATAACAAATGCAGCTAACACATAGTTCTGTGAAACCATATACTAGCTTCAAGAAATAAACTCAGTAAAAAAAATAATGGTGGGGTATCATCAGCGCTTATGGTTTCTCTATTAGAAACAATCAACCTACTGAATGCTGGTGAAGTGTGGATAATGAATCAAAAGTAATATTTATGGTTTAAGAATCCTGATATATTATTCATAATCCAGTATCTTCTAATCTTCCTCCAATATTTTTCTGACAGTAAAATGTGAAAAAAGAAATAGATGGCAAAAATAGTGTAATACTATCAATGATCTAATACAGCACGGTGGCTTAGTAGTTAGCACTTCTGTCTCACAGCACTGGGGTCATGAGTTCAATTCCAGACCATTGCTTATCTGTGAGGAATTTGTATGTTCTCCCCGTGTTTGTATGGGTTTCCTACAGGTGCTCCGGTTTCCTCCCACACTCCAAAAAAACATACTGGTAGGTTAATTGGCTGCTAACAAATTGACCCTAGTCTGTCTGTCTGTGTGTGTGTTTGTATGTGTGTGTCTGTGTATGTGTGTGTGTTAGGAAATTTAGACTGTAAGCCCCAATGCGGCAGGGACTGATGTGAGTGAGTTCTCTGTACAGCGCTGCGGAATTAGTGGCGCTATATAAATAAATGGTGATGATGATAAATGCTGATGATAATACAAAATAAATGTGTCACTTTGGTGGTGATTCACATGTAAAACCAGAGTGGCAATTATATGAATAGGGGGAATAAGATCCTTTCGATAGCTTTTTCAAGGTTTCCAAAATGTCTCCCCCAATTGTAGTGCACTCACTCAAAGAGTGCAAAAACAAGTATAAATGTGTAATCTTTTAGAAAGTGGATAATCTCCCGAATGAATCATGCCTCTTACATCTAGGAATCATACATTTTGGCCCCAGTGGTAGTCAGGGGTGGATCTAGAAATGTATTTTAGGGGGGGGCGATTTAGTCCACACCCCCTTTTTGATTGTTAAGGCTGCCTGCAGCTGTAAACACAATCAGAGCAGCCGGTCAGCACACTCTCCCTGCCTGTCTCCGCCAAACAGACCTGCAGATAGTGTGCAGCCGCCGACAGCAAGCCCCTGCTAAGGGGGGGGGGGGATTGCCCCGGTCTCCCCCCCCCCCCCATGATCCGCCACTGATAGTAGTGGGCTTACCAAACATATGTAATAATCCCGCCTCGATTATTGTAACCTCCTCCTCACTGGCCTCCCCCACTCCTGTTTCTCCCCCCTCCGCTCTATACTCAATGCGGCAGCAAGACTCATCTACCTCTCACGCCGCTCCTCCTCTGCCTCCCCTCTTTGCCTTGCCTTACACTGGCTCCCCTTCCCCTACAGAATCCTTTTCAAACTCCTCACCACCACTTACAAGGCTCTCTCCAACTCTACTGCCCCTTATATCTCTAGCCTCCTCTCCATTCACACTCCTGCCCGCTCCCTGCGCTCGGCCAACGACCGCCGCCTCTCCTCCACTCTTATCACCTCTTCCCACTCCAGAATCCAAGACTTTTCCCGTGCAGCCCCCCTTCTCTGGAGCGACCTCCTCGTTCCATCCGTCTCTCTCTTACTCTGTGCTCCTTCAAACGTGCACTCAAAACTCACCTCTTTCTCAAAGCCTGCCAACCATCTACTTAACCCCCATCTCCTCCCTTTAGCTCGTCCTCCCTTCTCTCCTCTTGCCTCAACTGGCTCCTCTTGTGCCTGGTCGGTTTACCCTCCCTTAGGATGTAAGCTCGTATGAGTAGGGCCCCCTCCCCTCCTGTCTCCATACCTGTTCTTCCGCTCCGTCTTTACTGCATATGACTGGCCGGAGTTTCTGAAGTATTGGTACTTTTTGTTCATTGTTCTGTATGGTTTCACCCTGTATAGTCTACTGTTAGTACTGTGTGCGGCGCTGCGGATACCTTGTGGCGTCTAACAAATAAATGATAATAATAATAATAATAATATTAGAGCCTGTTATAAAACTCTTTTTTTTGAGTGATGTCAATCTGTGCTACATGTGTGTTCTGCTGATCATTGTATGAAATATTGATAGATGTCCCCTCCAGCTATCCAGCATTAACAAGCCAGCACTATGACTTGCAACAAAGACAGGCATGCACAGGTTATGCTACATGTGCGCAGCAGGTAATATAACTGTGCTCATACTGCACATATGTAGCACACACATGACAGTGACAGCACTGTTCACCTTTTTCATATAGTTGGTACTCTTAAGGTATATCCAACTCTTGTGCAAATTGCGTACATTTGACGTTTTGTTGGATCTTACACCAGGGAAAAAGTTGCTGTAACAGATATGCCTTGTAGTGGTGTATCGCGACTAGTTCCCCCTCAGCATAGTACATGAAGAGCATTAACACGCTCTTACTCTACTAAGCCTACGCCTGCTGGCCCACTACCTTCTCCGTTCCACCTCTCTAAGCTTAGAGAGACGCAAGGGTAACATATCTCAGCTGAGAGCAGACTGAGATGTAGATCCGTCTAGTGCATATGTAAGCAAATTTTGTACTTATGAGTCAGCCTTAAGTCTGACTCAACATGATCCCCACAATATCTATGTGCAAAATGAGACAACACCTTTTGCTTTGCACTTTGTTTAGTTTATCTCTCATGGTGTTTGGAGATTTAACAGTAATCATAATGTCAGACTTTAATTTTTTCTGCGGACCAAGAAAATCTACTGTTTGAATCAATATATATACGAAAACTTGTTGGTGAGCTAAATAATATACCTGAAATGATGAATGTGTTTATTCTTAGCTGAATATGTCGAGCATGTTTTCTTTCTATACCTAATTATAATCATTATAATGTGCAATGCAGTTCTATTTCAAGTACCACAAGTTATTCCAGTAAATTGTAATACTCAGCATAACCATTTCAATTAGAACACATTTATTGAGTGGATTTGCCCTTTAGGAGGGATGTAGGAGGATGTATCTGTCACGAGCCGCGGCGGTACTCACAGCCGCTGCGGCTCGCATCCTGTCTGTTCCAGCGTCCCGGCCGTCGCCATGACGACCGGGACGTCACTTCCTTCCAGCTCCCGACCGTTGCCAAGGCAACGGCCGGGCAGCGTCGCGGCAGCCAGGCGCGCTTGCGCATTAGAGTCCAATCATTAGATTCAGCCTGTGGCTGAATCAGCAGAACTTAGCCTGCAGGTGTGGAGTTCAGGGCTAAGCCCTGATTGGCCTGTTGGTATCTGGCAATTAGCCTACAACTGTGGCTCTGCTTGTGATTGGCTCTTGGCTGCATTTAAGGCAATGAGGGCTGCTGCCTCATTGCCGGTTATAGCGTTCTGTCCTCAGTTCTGCTGCCTGCTTGTTCCCTCTGTTGGTTATTATTACCTTGGATTGACTACCCATGTTTTGACCTTTGCTTGTTCCTGGACCATTGAACCTTCGCTTCTGACCCTGACCTTTTTGCCTGGATTCCTGATTTTGCTTCTTTTGCCTGTGTGTCTGACCTTTCGCTTGTCTCCGGATTTTGTACCTGTGCTAGTGACCTTTGACCTTGGATCCCCTCTTCACAACAGCCCGCCAATCACTCCACTCCTAGGTGCTCCTTTAAGTCAGTATACGTTACTCGACCCTCGGTCGGCCCGCAGCCAAGTCTGTCCCCACCACTAGGGGCTCCAGCGAACACCAGGCCTTCAGAGTAGTCCCCGAGTTTCACTGTACTGGCTTGGGAGTTCCTAACAGTATCTACCTTAAAACAGTAAGCATGTGAATTTGACTGTATCATACATCTTACTATGTTTCAAATATAGAAACTACCTGTTCCCTTTAAAGATCAATCCAATCTGAGTAACCTGATAAATGATAGCCAATGATCGACTGGTCCTATGAACAATTTGCTCACAAACATGGATGACAACATCGCACAGAGTTGCTTGTTTAGGATGCCAATCATCACACTACCACAGGGCATGGGCTGTATATTTTGGTCTGTCCCAGTGTGAAACTACTATACATGGCTACAGTCAACTGGACTTGTCTGTGGGTAGTGCAGTTTGGATGTGATAGTTAATTAGGGAGCAAGCAAATTTGTAAAGTATAATAATACTTTAAGAAAACATGTTATGCATCAATACATTATTTATAGTCATTAAAACAAAATTACTTCAGCTGTCTCACATAGTATGCTATGTATACAGTGAGAGATTTTGGCACTGCCCGAGTACCTCTGACTTTCACTCCCAATTCTAAGCATTCACCTACCAAATAGGCAGTTTGATCCAGTCTGATGTCATCACGCTTTTGTTGGGAACACATCACGCACTTAAACCAATTTCTCGACACCGCTTGTGCCTTGTTGGAATTAGCTTGTCATAATTTCATTCCTCCATGAGTATGTCCAGGGGGAATACCCAGGAAATACCCATCTCCACAACTCCTTGGTCTCTCATGTACAGTCCTCATAAACCCCTCTGTTCTCTCGTACTCATGCCTCTTGGTATTAGATTGCTAGAGAGTTACTGTATATCTACCTTATCGGAGGGTATGGCTATGTTGTTCTTTTAGTCCCTCCTGTCTTTGTCCCACTGAGATTGGCTCCACAGAATTTGTGATAAGGTGCTATGGATTGATAATATCTGGTGCACAAGATGAACAATGGTTTTGCATGAATAGGGAAGGCTCTGTTATCTACACAGTTTCCCCCTTCTTTCCCCCTTCTTCTATTCACCTTAACTCTAGGCTGGATATAACAAACTGAGCACATAAATGTCATGAAACAATTACCCACATGGGTAGTTTAGATTGTAAGCTCCAGTGGGGAAGAGACTGATGTGATTGATTAAATATTCTCTGCAAACCGCTATGTAGTATGCCGGTTTAAATAAAAGAACGAATGACAAGGTTACCTATTACCCATAAAATAGGTTCCTGGGCAAGTTTAACCTTAATTGCTGGTGTCCAATACTCACCATTGTCACATCATTACACAAATGAAATTTCATGGCTTCTTACACAGTGTTATATATAACTAGCTGCAAATTGCAGTATGTGTGGGCAAAAAAAAAATGCAGATCCTGATAAATAGTTTGGGAACTTTAAGATGTCGCTACAGACTTGTGGAAAAAGTGGTTAGACGATGGTACTGTCTCACAGTAGGCCTGATTCATCAGGGAACACAAAGCGAGTCCAGTTTGCATTTTTTACCATCAGACTGAAATTGTATGCATCTACTTCTGTTTTCAAGTACAAGAAACGTTTCCAGCGAACAAAGGTATAAGTGTGTTCTGGCTATACTGTACTTGTCGTATGCAGACAGACAGAACAGACTGCAGGATATGCACATAAATTTGAAATATAAAATATTAAATACATTACTCTTAATACTATAATCATTCTTAAAAATACATTTACATTTTTTTTTATATATATAATTTTGTGTTTATTACATGGAATACATATATTAGGATGTTCTTAATGCCTACTGTACATAAAATGCATTTTTAAATTGCGGTTGGTCTTAATTGCAAGCACATGGTCTGGCATGCGACCGTCAATCAATCTGCACTTACACGTGCCTTATAGCTGTTACAAGTGATATGGCTAAAAATCACGTACCTCAGAAATACCCATAGCTTGAAATAGGACGACTGTGCATGCGCTCGACTTTAGCATGCCCTTACTGTACATTGCCTAAGTGCGTCCACTCCTTCCCTCCCCTATTGTGCCCTTCAAATCTTAGGCAGTCAGAAGTGTCATTTGCGCATGAACTTGAATTGGCACGCAATGGGACTTATGTCTAAAGTTGAATCAGGCCCAGTGTGTGCAGTCATGGTCTACTTACAATAGATATGCACAATGTTTGTGGCCAAATTTAACTTGGATCCAGCTGCTCAACCTAAGTGGCCAGTTCTTTGTCATGCGTGATGTTAGTTACTGGCCTAAAGACTGGATACAACTGAAAGGGGGGCATTTCCCTTGTTTGTGAACCAGTGACCTCACAAAAGCACTTAGGTCTGGTCAGGGCCGGACTGGGACTAAAAATCAGCACTGGCATTTCAAGCATACAGGCCCATCTCTGTTGATGAGCATGAAAAAACTGGGTGCCGCTAAGGGCGTGGCCACATTATGTTGGGGGCGTGGTCAACATGGGGCATTGATACATACATTACATACATTATAATAAAACATTACATTTATCAGGCCCTCCCTATCATGCCACCCCTCCACCCCAGAAACACATTACAACACCCCCAGTCCACTGTACTTATCTATGCTTCTGATGCTGCTGACATCCATCAGAGTGGGAACGTCCTGTAGAGTGAGCAGGGAAACTCTTAGTCTCACAAGATTAATAAATCTCATGAGACTTAGAGCTCCTTGGCTTGCTCTGCAGGATGTGTACTGTCCGGAAACTAGGAGTAGCTATCCGCTCCCTCCTGCTAACCAGACACATTTTCAACAAATACATAGGCAATACTGTGAGCACTACTGTTAGGTGCACATAGTTCTGCCTTCACAAGCAGTACAATGTGCAGCAGCACATACCTCCCAACTGTCCTTGCAGTCAGACCAAATCCTGACTAAGCGGGACAGTCACCCACCAAATTCAGGACAGTTGGCAGACTGTCCTGCTCTCTCTTACCTGTCTTGTCATTGTCACCACTTGTGGCTGCTGGTGTCTTTAGATCAGTTGCTGCTTGTCTGGATCCTGGAATGTTGGGGGCCCTGTTTGGAAGAAAAAAATGGGTACATGAGAGTTAGAAAACTCCAGACAGCACCGGTGTTAACTCAATATAGCACCCACGTTATAAAATTAGGCCTCACTCCAGCCCCAACATTAAAATAATAGTATTCCAATTTAATAAATAAATCTATTTCCCTCCTTCCAAACAACCTCAGCAAGAAATTAAATAGCATTTATGTTTAATAAAAATAACCATTTCCCACAAACATCCCAGGCATTAAATAATTCATAACCACGTTTAATAGACCTCATTTTCCCCAAACAGCCCCACATTCACTTAATAGCACACATTATAGTCATAAACTGTCACCCACACACATTATAGTCATATACTGTCCCCCACACACATTGGCCATTTTTATTTTCCCCCTCCTACAGCCATTGCCCCCCCCCCTGCAGACATTTTCAATCACCCCCTCTTCCCTCTGCAGACATTTTCACTCACCCCCCCTTCCCCCTGAAGACATTTTCACTCACCCTCCCTTCCCCCTGCAGACATTTTCACTTACCCCCCCTTCCCCCTGCAGACATTTTTACTCACCCCCCCCTGCAGACATTTTCACTCACCCCCCCCCCCATCCCCCTGCAGACATTTATTGCCTCTCTCCCCCTCCTGCAGACATTTATTGCCCCTCTCCCCCCCCTGCAGACATTTATTGCCCCTCTCCCCTGCAGACATTTATTGCCCCTCCCCCCGCAGTCATTTATTGCCCCTCTCCCCCCTGCACATAGATTCCGTTTCTCTCCCCCCCCCTGCACACATATTCCGTTTCTCTCCCCCCCTCCCTGCACACATATTGCGTTTGTCTCCCCCCCTCCCTGCACACATATTGCGTTTGTCTCCTCCCCCCTCCCTGCACACATATTGTGTGTCCCCCCCCTCCCTGCACACATATTGCGTTTGTCTCCCCCCCCTCCCTGCACACATATTGCGTGTCTCTCCCCCTTCCCTGCACACATATTCCGTTTCTCTCCCCCCCTCCCTGCACACATATTGTATTTGTCTCCCCCCCCTCCCTGCACACATATTGCGCATCTCCCCCCCCTCCCTGCACACATATTGCGTATCTCCCCCCCCTCCCTGCACACATATTGTGTTTGTCTCCCCCCCTCCCTGCACACATATTGCGTGTCTCCCCCCCATCCCTGCACACATATTGCGTTTGTCTCCCCCCCCTCCCTGCACACATATTGCGTTTGTCTCCCCCCCCTCCCTGCACACATATTGAGTTTGTCTCCCCCCCCTCCCGGCACACATATTCTCTACACTTACCTCAGCACTGACAGCTGCCTCCACTGCAGCTAGTCCTACGCGGGAGCCGGGCCGGCGCACAGAGCCGTCATGACGTCACACGTCATGACGGCTACACACAAAAAAATATATATATATTTTTTTATTTAAATCGGGGTATCGCAGGGATCCGGACCGGCCCACACTGCCATCGGCCCTTCTGGCATTTGCCAGAAGTGCCAGATGGCCAGTCCAGCCCTGGGTCTGGTAGTGAGAGGTTATAACCAGTATTCTTATGTATAAACATTGTGCTTCACTGCCATATTTTATGGTGCTACTGTCACGTTTGTTGCAATTTGTGGTAATTGCGTTTGCATATGGTCCTGCTGTATTACCATCACAAATTGTTAACATCACAGAAGTCATGCTGGATAAATACAGTAGTGATAAAGCTGTAGTACCAGGTCTCTGTTCCATGTAACTCCACCCAAATTATTATCTTTTTCGTTTCTGTTTTTGTGTGTTTTCTTTTTAACCCCTTAGTTGTTTTAGGCAATTATACACAGCCCAAAACTCCATGTAGTATTGGAAAACAATAGTTTCATCCATTGTCATTGGTAAGTTTATTTCCTTAAAATATTTAAAAACTTAAAGTCCACATTAACACCAAATTAGATTATTTTTAGATGATTAAAATAGACAATGTAAAAGATTGTTCGATTGCACTGCTGGAGTTACATGCAAGCGTGTTCAATATGATGATGGAGACAATGGTGTAATTATTATTATTCGCAAATGTGGATGAAATCTTCACATCCCTGCAGTGAAACAATTTCTCAACACCAGGCCTGTTAGATCTTGTCACACTGTCTTTTGTCTCTTCCTCAAAGTACATGCTTTTCTTAGCTTGGGCTGAGCTTGCTCCCCGCCCCAACAAGTTACATGCTGTTTCGATAGGCATGGGGTGGAGGGCACACCATGGTAATTAATATATATGACCATTGATAAAGAGATCTCCTCTATCCGGGAAATGAACCATGTAATTTTGCCTCTAGCATTTTTACTCCCTCTCAATGTACACTTCCAGGTCTTACCTGGGACAAGTACCCAACTCTGGGATTAGCTGTAATAGCTCAAAGCTGTGTTCAATTGGCAGCGTTACTGTCACTATTACTACGGTAATAGTGTGCATAATTACCATTAGTACGGTAATTTCAACGCCGGCTTTTTGCTCACTCTCCCTTAGCAGAAATCAGTTTTAAAATTACTGTATTACTTGTAATATGCTTAACGCTGCGTTAATCTGGGGGTAATTTAATTGCCCCCTAAATATATTAAGTCTGTAGTTTTAAATTAGAATAAATTTAACCAGGATAACGGGGAAGAATACCTGGTCAGTTGGTTATTGTGATGAATGGATAGGGGAAATGATGGGGTCAGGGGAGAACAGTAGGCTTTTCTAAAATAATATTAGCGATTTGTTAATATTATAGAGAATAAACGAATTAATTGTCAGAGCTATATTGAAAATATCAATAAAAACTAGTGGTAAATGGGGTCTAAGTATTAGAAAAGTGTTAGGGTACCCTCTAGGCTATGGTGTATTAGTTTTTCAGACTAGCACCCTCCCTAAATGACTGTGTATGTAATTTTTACATGCATACAATGAACCATATTTGAGTCTTCAGGTCAGACATGGGGGTTTTCCAATATCTATAAATAACACTGTTTAAAAATATGTGACGTTAGTTTTGTAGCGTGCTTACTCGGACCATTGGAGAGGGTAACAGAACAAACATCCAAGGATCTTTGGGAAAGGATAGTTGAAGCATTGAATTTATACATTTGTGCTGTTTATCCCCAAAGGCTATAGAACCAGCATCCAGGATCAGAAGGTGCATATATTTTTGTAAGCATATCATCTGTCTTAAAGCTTACATGTTGTCTCGTTTATCCCGGTGAATATTGGTCTACCGTTTATCCTTTCTCATAAATGAGCGTTCTTTATCTGGGGAAGGCCAATATTTTTTTCCCATTCCTATTCGTGTCTGCTCTGCGATCCTAGACAGTTCTTGCAACAAGTATTCAGGAGATAATGCCTTTGCATGTGGGGTCTCGAAAACAGAGAAAGAGCCTCTAATGTTGGGGTATGGATGTTGAAAATTTCTTACTTGTAAGTACTTATAGAATCTTTGTTGCAAAAGTGGGAAAGCCTGTTGGATGGAGTCAAGGGTAGCCCCGTTTTGTCTGTGAGAGTGGTCACTAATGAAACAGATGCCAACTCGGGCTAGGGCTTAAGTTTTCCCATTTTGAAGTAATGGGAGATATAGCAGTATATAGCAGTAGAGTTTTTCAAGCATAGGTCCTATATTATTATGGAGAATTGAAGTTTCATTAGGGGGTTGATCTAAGCAGCTCTGTGTTTCTTGGGTACTAACCGGATAGAAGAGAGAAGGGTTAAATTTAGTGCTCTGGCTTCAATATCTATCTGGAAATTGTTCCTGGGGGAGCAAAACTTATTAATATCCGCGCTAAGTGGGATGCCCAATAATAAAGTCTAATATCTGGGAATCCTCTTCCTCCCCTTTTCGTAGATGTTTTAAAGTAATGCTTGGGCTATTTTCACAGTTTTTTCATTGCATACAAACTTAGTAAAAGATCACTGAATGCTCGGAAATATGGTACTCGAACTTAGAAAGTTTGAAAATGATAAAGGAGTTTTTTTGATTGCAGCGATAATTATTGATCACCATGATAATAATAATTGCAGGGTAGCCGAATATAGCTGTAATGAATCAAAGTTGGGAAGGGCTAAAATGGAAATTGCATGGGTGCTGGTAGCAAATCTTTTTTGGATGTAACCCCAAAGGGAAGGGAAAGGTGAGAAAATAATAAAAAAAGGAGAAAGAGCAACTAGTAAGTTTGGGCATCGGAGCAAAACAATAGAGTCAAACACAGAAATCATGGTAAAAACAAAAAATATAATGAAAACTTGAACATTTCATCTGAGCTAGGCTTAAGAATTATATCCAGCAATATACTAACTATAGTGTAAGGCTTCATTAAGATGTGACTTCCATAAAACATGTCCATTTAATCAGAAATCGTGTAACTTACTAAAATTTTAGAACATAAACTTTTGCTTAAAGTAAATACCACACCTTTTTAAACCTTGATCGGTTTTAGTGCAGTGATGGTCTAAAATTTCAAATAATTAATTAGATATTAACAAAGCAAGCATGTGTATATAAATTAAGTATTAGTAGTAAAGAAGTATTAGTCTTATTTGGCTAAAGTGGATATAGAGGCTTTGGGAGTTTTGGTGACTGTAGACCATTCTTTTCTCTGTGGTCTTGGGTTTGAGTGATGTGGGTTGGAAGCAGTGTTAATTGACGCAAGTCCTTTTGTGATGCCAATTTTGAGACGGATCATTTGAATTTCATCCAAGTGATACATTGTTTGTTTGGTGGCTAGATAAAAATGCGTAACTAGTAGCCATTTTACTTTGGTTATTGGTTTATTTACTTTGTTTAGTAAGAATGGTTGCCGGAGACTGCTGGGAGAAAAGTCACTTCAGATGAAGCTCAAGCACTTGGGAGTTCAACCTCTTCAGTAATTACTTTAAACTGCAGGTTATTTTTCCTAGCTCTGTAATCTTTATTTTCTTGATTTCCTGGAGTTGAAGATATTCTGATATATTTACTGAAGGTCAGAGTCCACTCTCTGCTGGTAGGATGCCACTGCACCTGTTTTCCCCTCGATTTGCTCAGCTCGAGGTAATTTCAGATTCCAGATGGTGGATTGCTTTTTGGACCTCAAACTGCACAGCCATATAAGTATCTTTCATTTCTTTTAGGAGGGATAGAAAACCAGGCTGTAGTCTTCCTCCTCTGATTCTCTGTCCATCTCTGCCTAGCCTTGTGATGAGTCTGATCTGTCAGTTTTGTGTCTGAAGGTTTCAGTTTTTTGGAAGAGCTGGGAGAGTTCTTCACTTGCTGATTTGTTCACTATGGGCATGATGTAGGAGGATCCTTGGTTTAAATCAGCAGATATAATGTGGGTCAGAAAATGTGATTTTGCTCAAATACAGTAGAAATAAAGAGATGGACAGACTAGATAGTGTGTCTTACACCATATTCTTCATTCTAGGTACAGATCAGATTTAGAGTAGATATCCCAGAGATCTCAAGGCACGAGTATTGAAGCTATGCCTCTACAGGTCCAGGTAAGTAGTGGAGTTGCTCCAGTTTCTGCCTTAGAATAGTTTGCTGCAATAAATGCTTATTGTCTTAATAAATGCAGGCATAATGGACTTCTGAATCATAAATGATTTTTGGTAGGTGGTCACTGTTCGCTTGTATTTCTTTGCAGCCATACTTTTTAAAGTGATATTCTGCCGGTTTGCATGTGTCTAGGTGCAGTCTGGAATAGTGAAACAGCACAAGTATAGTACAGACACAGTGGGGTACCTTGGTAGGTTGCCTTTTAGGGATTTCTCATTTGAGAACCCTGATTTTATGTTAAGGTGATATGAGTTATATTCACCCAGTGCTCGGTAGTTATATTGTGCTGTCACTGAGGGCATTTTTCACAACCTGCACAGTTAATTCAGCATCCAGAGCCCTTATGTAGTTTGTCTTGGAATTTTTTTCCCTCCCTTTTTATTGGGAGGACAGAGCTTGAAGAGGCCGTCTGTCTGTAGTCCGCACATTGTGCCTTCATCTTCCTTTACAGGATCCCCAAGTAAAACTGCCCTCAAGTGGGTGCCGTTGGGGGCCATCTGTGGTTGTACAGGCTGCCCTGTAGGCCACGAGTTAGAGGTGTAGATATGGTGCAAGACTCCAGCCAGCGCTCTGGAGCAGAAGAACCGGCGGGGCACTGGAGGTGAGTCTCTGTGGTTTTATATTGCTTTTATGGGGGAAACGCTCCTAAATTAGCCAAGGTGTGGAAGTTATGGAGCTGATACGGGTTTGTCTATACCAGACACATGCCAGACTATGTTCCATGATCACCATCATCATCATCACCATTTATTTGTATAGCGCCACTAATTCCGCAGCGCTGTACAGAGAACTCACTCACATCGGTCCCTGCCCCTGCTTACAGTCTAAATTCGCTAACAAACACACACAGATAGACACACAGACTAGAGTCAATTTGATAGCAGCCAATTAACCTACCAGTATGTTTTTGGATTGTGGGAGAAAACCGGAGCACCCGGAGGAAACCCACGCAAACACGTGGAGAACATACACACTCCACACAGATAAGGCCATGGTTGGGAATTGAGCTCATGACCCCAGTGCTGTAAGACAGAAGTGCTAACCACTAAGCCACCGTGCTGCCCCAATATTTTGATTAACATTTTCAACAAATCACAATTGGCTGGGAGAATGATATTCTGGGTTTTCATGACCGAGTATTATTTGTATGTAACGAATGGTACTAGATTCCTAACAATACAATAAAGTGCCTTGAGGGGAGAGGAGGCCTGTATCGAAGCTCAGTGGTCTCTAGAGATAGGTCTACATTTCTTCTATTGGTAAAACTTTTTCATATAGATTATTTAGTGGAACATAAAATTGAAATATTACATATAACACATCCTGTCCATAGATCTTGTTGAATGAAAAAACAATTGTCCAAAACATTCCTTTATAAAACCAAGGAAACTTCATTTTTACTTTGGCCACTAGCAGCTGTGTTTAGAGTATTTGTCTGATTTTTTATATGGTTGGATTGCTTCGGCACTTGTCCAATCCCCATTCACCCATACACCACTTTTTTACCCAGCTTTTGGAATGTTCCTGCCCGTTTCAGTTCACCAACTATTGGATCTTGATTCCCTTTAGACTTTCTACAAAGTGGCAATTTACTGAACATTGATCAAAAGTAATGTGGAAATAGATGCTACTTACAAGCGCTACTTATGGAAACGTTTAACCAATGGAAGAAATGTAGACCTATATTTTCATTTTAAGACATGCTTTCAGCCTATGCTTAGCAATATATATTTAATTCAATGGATTATTTGAATGCAACTTTCAGTTATCATTTTTTATGGGTCAGGTGCTTATATTGAGCACTACAACCATCAGCAGGACATATCAACTATCCAAAATCCAATATATATTGAGAACCGACCTTACTACGTAAGGACATATGCTGCGAAGCTCAGACAGAACAATAGGGCAGCATGGTGGCGAAGTGGTTAGCACTTCTGCCTCACAGAGCTGGGGTCATGAGTTCAAATCCCGACCATGATCTTATCTGTATGGAGTTTGTATGTTCTCCCCATGTTTGCGTGGGTTTCCTCCAGGTGCTCCGGTTTCCTCCCACACTCCAAAAACATACTGGTAGGTTAATTGGCTGCTTTAAAAAAAAAAATTACCCTAGTCTGTCTCTCTCTCTCTCTCTCTCTCTCTCTGTCTGTGTGTGTTAGGGAATTTAGACTGTAAGCTCCAATGGGGCAGGGACTGATGTGAATGCGTTCTCTGTACAGCGCTGTGGAATCAGTGGCGCTATATAAATGATGATGATGATGATGAACAATATGTGGCACTGTATGTAGCTTTTCTGTAAACCACACAACTATGATGCAGCAGGCTTTCTCCTGTATCTGTGTTAGTTATGGTGGATTTAATTTTCGGGTAATGCGGTAATCCAGTTCCTTGCAGTGATGCCAGGAATGTTCTCATTCACAATGCATAACAGGTCTCAGTAGCAAGCATGGGGGTATGTAAGCTTTTCTAATGACATTCTAGTCTTACTCTTTTGTTATCAGTAGCACCAAGCTATTTCCTCTTGTAACCTTATAAGGAAAGCTACTGAATTCCTAAGTGGTATGTAATGCAGCAGAGAGGGTCCATGGTCCACCTCACTACTCTGTACATTCAGATCTCTTAACAGGAAGCATGTCATGAAACCCTCTGAGGAATGTAAAACCCTGACAGCTTTCCTCCTGTAAGCTGTTTATTCTATTCAACCCTATGTGGTCACTCAGCACATAACATGTCCAGCATGAGAATGGCAGTGGTATAATGAAATATTCACGATATTCCTCCTAGCGCACTATGTATATGAAACAGAGATGACCTTCAATGTGTTTCTACTGCTGTTGACATTCCACTTTTATATATGCTGCTTTTACTTTCAGCTACCCTAGTAACAAAATAGATAATAAAAGAGAGGAGGACAGAGAATTGTACCATCATGATGTACAATTTTCTTTCTAACAAAACCGTAATGCAAGTTATGAATCCACACTAAACTTTGCACCATTTTGAGTTAAGCCCAAGTGACAGTTTAGAGATTGTGCTAAAATTATATCTTGCCAAATATACTATTGTAGGGTTCTGCTAAATCCCCAGAATTGCAAAATCCTATTAAAACTTTCAAAGTATGCCAACATTTATCAGACAAGCTTTGTGAGTTAGCTAAAATTAAGGACTATAGCATTAAATGATTGTTACTCCAATTGACGGAAAAAAAAAAGTTATTTTATGTTGTTACACTAATTATGTGTTATTATAATTCTGAAGAAAAATTTTTTTTTTTTGACAAAGCCAACTTACACTGACTTAACTAAAATATCTGCAAAGCAAATTTATTCTTTTTTAGCCATTGTACTTTCTATTTTACTTAGAACATATTGTTCTACATTAAAATCTATTGCCGCAGGTTGCCCTTTCAAAAAGTGATTATATACCAGTGATATATACATAAATTAAATTCCACTGTCACATGTCGCCCATGTGGTTTTATATAAGCCAATAGAAGGACCCACTAAGATAAGGACTGAAATTATTTTTGGATGTTTAGACAAACTATACATGTGTGTAGTATTGAGATTTAGTACACCATTGTGTCACTTGTGAAACATAAGTCGTATGGTTTAATAGGGCAGGATATAATGACATGAGAGGGTTTGTGTATGAAGCTTAAAGATTAATGAGTACTTATGGAGGTGGCAAGATAATGTTTCTATTTTAATATACTTTTTTTTTTTTAAGGGATTGTGTAGGTAAATTAGTGTATAAGTGGATTTATGTAGGGAATGTGGGAGTGTTAGCTAAGTAGCATGGGAATGTAAATTTATAAGTGAGATTAGTGTAGCAGGGTTTGTATGCAGCTTAGAGATTTATATAGAGTGCATGACTAAATCCAATTACCAAAGCGAATACAATTTTACCAATTCATACTATGTCCCATTAAAATGCAGTACCTTCGGCGGACTATGGGGCGGTTTCAGATTACAAAACAACACAAAATCAAAAGCCCTGGCCCTCCAGGTCTCAGACCCCATAAATGCTACTCTTGAATCCAAGTTCCCCTTCCAATAGCGCCCGAAGTCCCTGCGGTGTTTGGGGGTACACATCACTAAGAAATCCAAGCACCTCTTCCAAGCAAACTACACTCCCCTCTGTCACAGAGCCTGAGTTTGGAATAGTCCTCGAAGCCCCACTCTAGATAGACTTACCCCCAGAGAGGTGCGGAGTCTAACGGTAGAGAGGTATTCACAGGGATCCCCGCAAGGGAATATGGACTTAGCTGCTCTCTAGCCGCAGGTCGCGGTCCTCTAAGGAGGATTAGAGCAAGGTGAGATGGAACCATGGACTGGAGAAGACCTGCTGGAAGATAAATGCAGAGGTTCAGGTGAACGACTGTGAACAGAAGCGTTGAGGTCTTTAGAAAGCCAATAGCTAAGAACAGGAATGATTATGAGGCACAAGGTTCCTGCAACAATAATGCAAGTCTTGATTGTGAAACAGGTAACACAAGATACTGATGTGCAGACAGGACCCAGAGAGAACAGCGTCCTAACAGGTAAGGAGACCTGAACATCTGACAACTTGGTAGAGAAGCAGGTGCTTTAAATAGACAGAGCTGACAGGCAAATAGCCAATAAAGAGAATGCGGAAAGTTTTGAAAAGACCAGGTGTATGCATGCTCAGTTCAAACCAGCAAATGAATGCAGGGAGTGAGAACCAAGAAAAACAGGTAAGAACAGTGACCAAAATGCAGGTTAGCTGGTGCAATGTGTGACAGTACCCCCTCTTTTTAAAGGTGGGCACCGCACACCTAAGGCCTAGCTTTGTCGGGATGCTCGGTTTGACATTTTTTGACCAAAGATGGAGCATGAACAGCAGAAGCATCCACCCAGGAGCGTTCCTCAGGTCCATATCCCTTCCAATCCACTAAATACTTGGTTTTGCCCCGAACGGTTTTGGAATCCAGGACTGGGAAATCTCGAATTCTCCAGATTGCTGAACAGGAGGAGGAGGAGTCGTGTTATTATCAGAAGAAAACTGGTAAATGATTAGAGGCTTGAGGAGCGAAACATGATAGGAATTTGAGATGCGGAGTGTGCTAGGAAGCTTGAGTTTGACGGATACTGGGTTGATGACCCAAAGAATTCTGAAGGGTCCAATGAATCGGGGGGCGAACTTCATGGAAGGGACTCGTAGAAGGATATTTTTTTGTGGAAAGCCACACCTTGTCCCCAACCTTGAGGGGAAGAACCGCCTGACGTTTTTTATCGGCAAACCATTTATACGGGCAGAAGTCTTCTTGAAACACTCAATCGTCTGGTTCCAAATAATAAGGAAATTGCGATGGAGATCATTAGCAGTTGGAACTTGGGTGGGAGGGAGGGCTGAAAACTTGGGAAGATTAGGATGAAGGCCATAAACAATGGAGAACGAAGTGGAAGAGTTGGATTTGTGATAGAGATTGTTATTGGCAAATTCTGCCCAAGGCAAAAGATTCACCCAATTATCCTGGGAAGCCGAGGAATATAGACAAATTAAAGACTCCAAATCTTGGTTCACTCTTTCAGTTTGACCATTGGATTGCAGGTGGTAAAATGATGAGAAATTCAGCTGGATATCCAGGAGTTTACCGAGAGATCTCCAAAATTTGGATGTAAATTGGACTCCCCGGTCGGAGACAATCTAAAGAGGACATCCATGTAAGCGGAATATTTCCTTGACAAAAATATTTGCTAAACAGGACGCTGATGGAAGGCCAAAAAAAGGGATAAAATGCGCCATCTTCGAGAATTGGTCTACGACCACCCAGATGGTGTTAAACTTCTTGCAGGTCAGGAGATCAGTCACAAAATCCATTGATATATGTGACCATGGTTTGGATGGAATAGGAAGCGGCATGAGAGGACCAGCAGGAGACTGGTAAAAGGTCTTATGTTGTGCACAAAGATGACAAGCCGCCACAAACTGTTTAACAAGAGGTGGTCCACCAATAACTCCGAGAGATGAGTTCAATGATTTTGGCGTATCCGGCATGACCGGAAAATCGAGAACAGTGAAACCAACGCAAAAGCTTTTTTCGAAGATTCCGAGGCACACAACTTCTCCCAGGAGGTGGTATTGGTTCAGGAGACAAAGACATGGCCTGAAGAAATTTGGGTTTCAAAATAGGCCGATTCACAACATCCGGAGATTTAGGTTCATGAATCTGTTTCCCACCAGAGGAGTACTGGAAAAGAACTGTGCTAACTCCCACTGCTGAAGTGTCTACATCAACTAAGGGGATCAGGTTGTTGGAGCTGTGGAGAACACCTTCTTGAGGGTGCTAAAAGCAGACACAGCCAGCTGGGACCAATTCTAGGTGTCAGCACCTTTTTTGGTCAAAGCAATAATGGGAGCCACAATAGAAGGATAACTTTGGATAAACTGTCTATAATAGTTGGTGAACCCTAAGAAGTGTTAAATGGCCTTCAGGCCTAACAGAATAGGACACTCAATGGTGGCTTGCACTTTCTCAGGGTCCATATGTAAGTTATCTGCGGAAAAAAATGTATCCTAAAAAAGAAGTCTCCATGACTTCAAAGGCACATTTCTCGAGCTTGCAATAGAAGTGATTAGCCATGAGTCTTGAGACAACCTTAGCAACATGTTGTCTGTGAGAAGGTAGATCCGGGGAGAAAATTAAAATATCTTCCAGATAGAATACTACTGAAGAGCGGAGAAGGTCTCTGAAGATTTTGTTCATAAAACTTTGAAATATCGCAGGAGCGTTACCAATCCCAAAGGGCATGATCAGATGTTCATAATGACCGTCTCTCTTGTTAAAAGCGGTTTCCAAACATCTTATTTTCTAATTCTGATTAAGTTGTATGCACCCTCTCAGGTCTAACTTGGTAAAGATTCAAACCCATTTTATTTGGTCAAACAGCTCAGTTATCATAGGAATAGGATAATGATTTTTCTGAGTGACGGCATTAAGACCCCTATAGTCGATGCAAGGGCGTAATGAGCCATCCTTCTTTTTTACAAAAAAGAAACCGGCACCAGCTGGGGAGGAGGAAGGACGAATAATCCCCATTGAAGGTTTTCTTTGACATAATCTACCATGGCCTTCGGAACCATGGAACCGCTTGGGTAGATTCCTTACTAGTAGCAAAAGAATGTAAGGGCTTAACATGTACCAAGCACTTGGAATGACAGTATGGACCCCAAGACCGAACTTGAGTGGATGACCAATCAATATGAGGAAAATGCAGACAGAGCCAAGGCAGACCAAGGATAATTGGACTGGAGGTGTGCGACAACAAGAGCACCGACTTGGAGAGACAATGGTTCCGTTCGTGTCAGAATTCTCCCATTAGGAACCTGACTCCCATCAATGGCTGTGAGCACTACTGGGTTAGGCAGTAATGTTGTAGGTAGTGACAAGGATTCCACTAGATGGGTAGAAACAAAATTCTCGGCTGCCCCAGAGTCCAGAAGAGCAGGCAGATTTTTAGATTCCCTGGGACCATGAAAGGTAATGGGAATTAAACAAGCAGAAAAAATATTAAATTCTGGAGAGGATTTGAAACTCCCCAATCTGGCTTCTCGATCACAGATTAGGGTTTGGCATTTCCCTGGCGTTTAGAGCATAAGACCAAGCGATGCCCAGGTTCAGCACAACAGAGACAAAGTCCACTAGAAATTTTACTCCTTCTCTTGTCAGGAGAGAGTCTAGAGTGCCCTAACTGCATAGGCTCCTCTGTGGCACTAGAGGGTAGGTTCTGGGTGACCGTTAACAAAAGATTCTGCAAAGAAGAATCTTTCTCTGAAGCCCTCTCTCGACATCGGATGTCAACACGGTGGCACAATGAGATCAGAGCATCTAGGCAAAGCTAAAACATCTTTAATTCGGTCAGCCAGCCCTTGCCAGAATGTTTCCACGAGGGCTTCATTATTCCATCACAGTTCGGATGAAAGTGTGCGGAACTGGATAATGTATTAAGTAAGGGTATGGGAACCAAACTCTTCTTCGATGCCGGAGAGGGGCCATGAGGGTTACGTACCTTCCCGGATGCTCTTTCGCTCTCTCCCTCTTCTCTCTCTCTCCCTCCTTCCCTCTTTGGGGGGACCCAGCTCCCCCTCCTCCTTCCTTGTACCACTTTTTCCCTCCCCTAAAATAGAAAACCCTAACAACATGCAGCCTCCAGAGGGCTCACTCCAGGAACTCTTCGGATACCTCAGGTCAAAACCTACAACTACAAGTTGGAGCACACATGTCACAAACTATATGGATGACCTTGATGTTAGCACCTTTATTCTTGTATTTGTATGTTGCCTGGTAGGCATCTTGTGGATATGTATGCTCCCTAACTGTTAAGCAAAATTGACCCCTATGTTTTTTCTGTACCCTCATATCCCATGTTGTTGTTGAATCAATGGAGATTGGGCACTGCATTTTGTGACCACTGCTTTGAGGAAGATAACGGATAATTAGGTGGTTCTATTAGTATGTGTTAGCACACCTAAAGGCCAGAAGGAGAGTTGTGGCCTATTGACGCCTCTTACTGCCACTGAAGACACTAGTTAGAGCGCAGATTCAGGAACCGTGTAGAGTAACATGAATGTAAATACAGTGTCAAATCCAGATTGGAGGAGACATCAGTAGTCAAGCACTCCAAAATCAGGGTTGGCAGAAAATGTTGATAAGATACAAATAAAATTCAAAGTCGGGGACAGCAGTAGCCACAAGAAAATGGTTTCAAGGCAAGTACTTAAGAGTTCAACGGGTATTTTTTAATAGTCCTGAATATGTCACTTCTTGTCAGTCAATTTGGCCAAACTGGTAAAATATGTGTCTGTGAATGATATCATGTGTGTGTGCGCTTGGAAGTCAGCAGAGAAGGGGGAAACCTGTGGCTTCCAGTAAAAAAGGAATGTGGCACATGTGTGGGACCCTGTGCATTTATGTAAGTGGTTTTCTTGTAAGTGGTTTTCTCACAGTTAAGAGGTTTCTATGGTTTGAAAAGATTGCCCTAAAGCTCAAGATTTTTGACGTGAGCAATCTCAAAACAATGTCTAATGTTAGTAATATGAACCGCACAACCAACTGTCAGGATCTACAGTCTTATGCAGGGAAGCTTATCAGTGCCCTTGTAGAAGCATTGAAGAACCTTGCTGGGTAGTTGTATAGGTCATTGCAGAACAATCTGCAGATACTCAACAGCAGTGCAAATGTTCACAAGAAGGAGAGGTTCCAGGTGAACTGCAAACTGCCACCACAGCTGTTTTGACTTCCATACACTTGTTGGCCTGGCACCGATTCAAGAGGAATGAAAAAGCAGAACATAGATGCCTCACTGGCATCACCTCAATATATATATTTTAGATGGTATACTTATACTACTAATTCTCTTGTTCTGTGTGCTGTATCCAATTCTCAGTATTTGTTCCTATCCTGAATTATAAGCTCTGCCTAAATGCTGTATTAACTATAATTTAATTGATGTGAGTATTTAGAAAACAATTACAAATTCAATTATCTGGTTATGTCATGTTGCTGGATGTAGTGCCATATGTCTGTATAATGATATACATCTATGCAAATACAAAGCAGCAAAATATCCCTGCAAATTAGTTTCAACTACTGACAACGATGCAAGGAATTAAATTCTTTTTGGAACATTGTAGTATAGTCTCCGAGATAGTACCCATTGATAGCCATGCATTAAGTGGTTGTGATTATTTTACGGCTCCTTATGTAGTAAGACAACAGCAAATTACTTTATTCTCTATAAGCAATGCAAGCAGACATCAGGAAATACACTACATTAAGAGTTTCTGCCAAATATATAGCCTGTAAGAGGTCCCCCTTTTTTTTTTGTGTCTGCACATTATATTATAACAGTTTTCCATGAGATTTCTAACTTATGTTACTGGATCCCATGAAGAAAGCCATTTATTTATTTTTTATGTACAAAATTTATGTTTTATTAGTCCTATATTTTTTCTGATTGGATGGACATTGTATCCATCAGAGTGTATAATAGTGCATACTATAGGTGGCTGCATCACCAATGCTGTTATAGTCCTGCCCCTTAGCTCTGATTTGATGTGGTAAGCAACAGGAAGATAAAGGACAAGGGGGTATAATTACTAAACTGTGAGTTTGAAAAAGTAGAGATGTTGCCTATAGCAACCAATCATATTCTAGTTATTTAGTACATTCTACAAAATGACAGCTAGAATCTGATTGGTTGCTATATGGACTTTTTCAAACCCTCAGTTTAATAAATATACCCCTTGGTGTTGTAGTGCTTAATGGATATTTCTGCGCTTCTTGAATTAGATGCATACATGTCAAAACATTATACTGGCCACATTGGCTTTAGATAGTTTTTATGGTTATACTTGTGCTTTTTAAATAATTGATATCCCTTGCTAGGTTCAGTAATTTTAAGTTTTGTCAATTTAACTGCCTACAGAATCATTTTTTTGTGTAACTGTAGACAGACTGTAGGAGGACGTGAAATATTTACAAATGTGTGAGAAATTCCAGACATTGACAAAACACATAACATATTTGGAAATGCATGTTCTTCAAGATGAAGACAAGTTTATCTAACAGTACTTCCTGATGCTGTGTAATTTTACTCTTATACATGAAGATACGTTGCACGGTCATTTGGGTGCCAGTAGAGCACTTTGCTGACCTAGGAGTGGAGGGCAGAGCACCAGGGGCTTGATTCATTAAGGATCTTAACTTCAGAAACTTCTTATTTCAGTCTCCTGGACAAAACCATGTTACAAGGCAAGGGGTGCAAATTAGTATTCTGTTTTGCACATAAATTAAATACTGACTGTTTTTTCATGTAGCACACAAATATCAACTTTAAATTTCAGTGTACAAATAAGCTATCAAGTATTTGTTTGCTACATGAAAAAACAGTCAGTGTTTAACTTATGTGCAAAACAGAAAACTAATTTGCACCCTTTGCATTGTAACATGGTTTTGTCCAAGAGACTGAAATAAGAAGTTTCTGAAGTTAAGATCCTTAATGAATCAGGCCCCAGATGCACATATCCCTGCACAAATGCCAATAGAGGTAATTGGCCAACTCAATATACCAACCTGGATGGGTATATTGTGATGAGAAGCAGCTGCCAGTAGTCAGGTTAGCACATATAAAGGGCACACATGAACAACAAGCACAGGCTCACCAACCACTTTTTACAGTCAGATGCAGTGTGGGGTGGTAACCTAACCAGTGGAAGTGTGTTTGTACAAAAGTGGACAACCCCTTTAATTCTCCATTCCCCCTCCCCCACCCAAACACATCCACACTCAAACAAGGAAATGACCTGACAACCTATTATTGATTATTAAATACAATTTTAATTATTACTTTTTGTGTGCGTTGCCACTCCCATCTCAAAGTAGTCAACAGCTGTTCAAATATATCTCAGGAGTTGCCTTACAAATGACAGCGGTCACAGTAGTGGCCACATTGCAATTTAGAGAGAAATGTTAGGAGATTGTCCTGGGATATCCCTAAAGGACAGTCCATCTTTCCATGGCAACAGCAGCAGTCTTTTGGTGCAATTTGTTATCTTTGGGATCTTGGTGGAGAAGCCCAGTGTCAGTTTGTCAGCTGACACTATACTGTCACTGGATAAGGTAGGATTATTTTGCCACCCTTGGAATATTACCACCCTGTGTCTGGACCTTAATGCTCTGTGTCTAAATTTGTGCCTGTTTATGGCTAATCTAAAAACTTTGTGGAAAATACAAACTCCAGCATATGAAGGATTTTATTTTTAGGCTAGAACACTATAAAATAGAAATATATTGTGTTTGTTTCAAAATGTCCATCTACTGCACATGAAAGGCAAGGTGTACGCAATACTGCATAATGTGGTGTTTTAAATGTAAATCTGAATCTGCACGACTCCCTATAACATAGTAAGCATTACTTTTCAAAGCTGCAGTATATTATCTCCAGTATACCGTCATTTTACAGTACCTATGTTATATACATTTATATTAAAATACCAATGAAGGACCTTGTCCTTTAATACAGAATATTTGCAGCTCAGGTCACAGAAAGGATGTCATTTATCACCTTGATGCTCCTTTTTACCCCAGCTAACAACTTAATTGCATCCAAAGTGGGGGTCAAATATAGAGATAATGGAGGACAGTGTTTACTATTGTCTGAAGTTTATTTGCAAATGGGTTTGTACGCAGGATAAACAAAGCACTGTTTTGCCAAGCTAAAGCATGGTACATAGTGCTAGATACTTCAGTGCTTGAAAATAACTGTGTCCTGTATTAATGCATATTGTGCTGGTGCTCAGCAGTAAAGTAGATGATTTATTCCTACATAGAATGTTGCTGGTGTCTTTAAAGTATCATGCAAGGCTTTAGCATTCCAATATCGGTGGATAATACTCAGTGAGGTCCTGCTCTAACCCTAACAATGGTTGGACTCCATTATTTTACAAACTTCTTTGCTTCTTTCTTGATTTAATTATAGGTTTACATTTATATTTTGATGGTCAGATATTATACTGTATTAAATTTCAAAAATCTACCCTTCCAATCACAATTTTAAACTAACTGCTTATTTAACTTTAAAAGTTGTGTCCTCAAAATACCAGTTTGAAATACCTGATCTAAATTACCATTTTTAAAACACTTACTTATTCATCCTTTCCAAAACAGATAGTAGTACAGAGGCCTGAATTTACAGAGCTCTACCTTATTTATGCAGAACAGTCCTGGAGCTGTGCTGGTCCGGTTATAGAGCAGATTATATTACTACCATACAGAATTCCTCCTGAATCTCTAAATGATATTTCACAGGACGTAGTCCTCTCTGTTAATTAGAATTACTTTTGGAAGGAAAAAAGCATACCAGTATTTTATTTTCAAATGAACATTTTGGGTACAAAAATCTTATTTTCATGCAATTGTTATAAAAGGTTTACCAGTTACAAATGCAAAGATAATAATAGAAAGGAAAAAAACAACAAAACATAGCTTTTACCTGCTGCATTGGCGGTTCCAATTCCCAATTCCATGCTTCCCAACATTTAGAATCCCGAAGGCGGGACATGATAAGCCCCACTCTGATAACCATACCCCGCCCACAAACCAACTTTTCTATTATGCCACACTCCTCTTGCAGGCCACAAATGGTGATGAGGTGTGCTCTTATCTTCTTACTGCTCTTCACCTAACCAGACATTTACCTCTACAATCTATTTTGAATGCAGTGGCTAGATTAGTTTTCCTTACAAAACATTAAACTACTGCTGCTCTTTTGGTTGCTTGTACGTTACTAAATCTAATATAAAAACTACTTCTGCTAACATACAAAAAAAATTAACAAAACTGTACCAACATTCACCTCTTCCCTTGTCTCAAAATATCTCCCAGCTCAACCCCTCTGCTCAAGATCGGCACCTCTCATCTACACTCATTGCCTGCATCCATTCCCAGTTACAGGACTTTTCTCAGACTTTTCTTTAGACTCTGTGTAATGGCTTCCCATGTACAACACAACCTTCTCATAGACTTCAAACCCTCAAGTGTTCCCTGAAAACTCACCTATTTAGACAAGTTTATCAAAATTCCCAAACCACCATCAAACACCATTTGTAATGGATTACCACTCCTCTACAGAGTTAATGTAACATTTACAGTCATGCTCTTTCTGTGCTCAAACATTCTTCTGATCCCAAGATTGACACTGCTATGTGACTGGATAATATTGCCTAAATAAGCATTTTTTCCCATTACAACCTGGTGGGACCAGTCTGCAATACATGCTTTGGGATGCAATGTAATAATACTTCCAGAGAATCAACGGAAATCTATACATTACACAGTCTTATGAATTTTTGGTGGAAAGGTCGAATGACCACCATACATGTGGCCACATTCCCACAATGGAAACACAGCCTGTAACTGGCAGGATCCTTATACCATCTAGTTAACACATCGGTGCCTTATAGAAGAAACATGCTAAAGAGATTATTTTTTTGTGTTTCTGCTAAAGATTAACCCAATTTAGCCTTGTACTCCACAGTACAGGAAGTATATTCCCCTGAACTCTGAATAAAGCTTCTGTAATTGTAGATCTGGGATACACAATGCTGTGGGCTGTGGAGGTAGAACACACAACCTCACTTGGCATGAGGCCCTCTGTTATTTTGACAATGGCTAAAAGAGAGACAACATGATGTTTTAATTACATATAATGCCAGATCTTAAGAGGCTGGGATCCACATGTTTGTGATAATATAAAGTAATAATTATTTATGACCCTTTTCTAGGACAGAGAACTGATTAGAATTCTGCAAATAAATATTTACAAAAACTAAAGTAAACAAAATATTAAACAGAGTCTCCTTTAATAGACTTATCACAGAGTACAGAAGGACATTTATTGGCACTTTTTTCAATTAAATAACAATTTCCTCTAAACATAAGGTGACATTAACATCATCAGTATTTTGTCTCCAAAATGCTTTCTCTGGTAATATATAGACTTTTATTTTTTTATTCTGAATTTAATACTGAACCTCCTTTTAAATCAGAAAATGAAAAGAAATTTCATTGACAAAGTCATGGCCACTCTAGACTTAATACTTGGTAGCACAGCCTTTGGTCACAATAACTGCCATGTACTGCTTCCTATAGCTATGATGAGCTTCCTGCACATCTCTACTGCCAGTTTGGTCGCTGCTCTTGTGCAAACTGCTCCAGATCTCTCAGATTCTTCTCCCAACTGCTGTTTTCAGAATCTCTCCCCAGGTGTTCTATGGGATTTAGACCTGGACTCATTGTTGGCCAGTTCAGCGTCTTGTCTTGAAACTCTCCTGGGTTATTTTTGAAGTATGTTTGGGATCATTGTCCTGCTGGATATCGCATGACCTTTGATGGAGACCCATCTTTCAGACACTAGGTTCAACATTACAGTCCAAAATGGGCCAGGTAATCTCCCTATTTCATAATGCTATGCACATGTTCAAGACATCTGTTTAGGATGCACCCCAAAACATCACTGACCCTCCTCCATATTTGACTGTAAGGAAGGTGTTCATTTTGCTTTCTGTAAACATAGGCATCATGTGCTTTACCAAAAAGCTCTTATTTGGTATCATCTGTCTACAGGACATTCTCCTAGAAGGAATTTGGCTTCTTCAAGTGTGTTTTGGCAAACTCCATCAGGGTTTCTTGCATCTCAATGTCAGAAGTTGGGCCCTCCTTGTCCTCCTACTATATAAGCCCCTTTTACTGAGTGAGCGATGGATGGTGCAAATTGAAACAGTCATTCCTTGTGTAAGAAAGGCAGCTTGAATTAGTTTGGCAATTGATCAAGGTGATTTTTCCATCATTCAAACAGTCCTGCACTGCAATCTTCAATCAAGTTTTCTCTTCCAGGGAGGCTGACTATAGTGCAATGGACTTCAACTTCCTAATAACATTACAACATCAAGGTCTCTTTAGATTGATTTGTATCCTTTAGATTGTCCATACTTGGCTCCAATCTTCTGTCTGACCTTTTCAGTTCTTTGACTTTCTTTTCTCCATTCTCATTCTAATACACACAGTAACACAAAAGAGGGGCATGAGTTTGTTTCTTTATTCAAGATTGTTTAATGAGTTATTTTTATATTGCAATCACCTACTGCTCACCACAGTCGAGTTCAGTTTCAAAGTGTAGGAGAACTACCTGTATAAAATCTAATTATTTCTAATTACTTCTAAAAATGTATCAATAATTTTGTTTGGCCCATTTAAGAATGTTGGTGTAGAATAAGCTATAATTTACTAAACAATTATGCTTTTTGTGTTTTCATCCTCTGCAAACCAAAGAATATATACACTACAGGGGCAAAATTATGTGGACACCTGGACATAACATCAATATGTGCTTGTTGAAAATCTCATTGCAAATCCATGGATATTAATAAGGAGTTGGTCCCCACCGCCACTCGGCCGCTATAATAGCCTCCACTCTTCTGAGAAGACTTTCCATTAAATTTTGACACATGGCTGTGGGGATTTGCATCCATTTACCCACAAGAGCAGTAGTGTTGAAGGGCACTGATGTTGGGCTGGAAGGTCAAATTCATCTCAAAGGTATTTGGTGGGGTTGATGTCAGAGCTTTGTGCAGAGCAGTCAATTTCTACCACACCAAACTCCGGAAACCATCGTTTGATGGACCTCACTTTGTGCACAGGGGCATTGTCATGCTTTACACAAACTGTTGCCACAAAGTTGGAAGCACACTTCCAATTCTCAAGAATGACGTTGTATTAAGATTTCCCTTCACTGATCCTAAGGGCCCATTATTCTTCTGCCACCAAACTTTACAGCTGTCAGTACACATTCGGGTAGTGTAACAGTTAGTGGGTATCACCTTAATTGCACACGTTAGATTAATGTCCTATTCCTTGTACTCTGTACAATAGTTACTGTATCAAGTCAGTATAAAATCCATAATCACAATGCAGATATATATGTATGAAATAAAATCTATGCTTACGATAATGTTACAACATAACTTCATTAGCATAATCTTACACACTAAACATTTAGATGAAGCAATATCGCTGTGTAAGCACATTAACTTCTATTCATGGTTTCTTCATAATTATGTACAAGTATCTTCCTTGAGTTTGTGTGTGCGCATGCATGTATCCCACATTTCATTACAATTCCCATGTTGGCTGCATTATCTCCGGCCTTACATACAATAATCCTTACACCAATACAGCTTGCGCTTAATATATATATCACTGTTCCGGTACATACACTCCACTATTCACCTTCACAGCCCATTCCACTTCCTAACTCAATTACAACTCTCATTATAATTAGGCACAGCAGAAACTTCCCAGTACAACTTCTTTCGCAGACATAATTTGCAGTACAAAGTCACTACTTTATATATATTATTATGTATAAGTTCTCACAGATAGAAATTTCGATGTGCAAAGACACCGCTTAGTAAAACTTCTCAGACACAAATTTTCCAGTGCAATGTCACAGCTTAGTACAACTTCTTTTACAGATATTAACTTGCCAGTACAACCTCACTGCTTAATAAAACGCATCAGGCACAAACTTACCAGTGCAATGTCACTGCTTACTACAACTTCTCACAGATACAAACTTCCCAGTACCATATTAATGCCTAGTAAATCTTCTCTTACAGATCATTATGTACAGTACTACCACCATTACGCCATTATTATATAGACAGTCACAAACTATATTTGTCACATGTTTCAACTAAACACATTGTGTACTATATAGTTGTCATGGTAACCCCATATGCAGCCAATATAAATCCCAAAGTCCACATGTTTCAATCACAAGAATGAAACTGTATAGTCCTACACCACCCAAAACTCCATAGGATTAATATCACATAAATCCATAATGAGCACAGTATAATCTTTATAATGTATTACATAGCCATTAAGCACTATATATATTCCCCACACTGCAGACATTATTGCTTTGTAGCCATTACCCCTTTTTAGCCATTGGACACAGCCTCCACTAAACACAATGCATACCACATTCTGGCCATATTAACTGCCTATGCAGTCATATTAACCCATATAAATCATAAACTACATATATATATATATATATATATATATATATATATATATATATATATATATATATATATATATATATATTACATATTGCTCCATTCATCCTCAGTATTCATCATCCATAGACCCATATATCTTATATGCTCCATATACTCAATATTATTCATACATCAACTATCAAACTCCAAATATAATGTGTCAAGCACAATCTCTATTATATACACAGTCAAACTCCAAATGTATCACAAGCAATATTCCATACATGCCCCTAGGCAACCTCAGTATTAATAATTTACTGCATTCTCACATGGAACGATGCCTTCCCACAGCACCTGGCCTTCAATAGCACCTGAATTGCCATGGCACACGGCTTTTCAACAGCATTGCCAGTAATCCATACACCACATCAAGTTCAATATGTACTCAATAATAGCCCTGTGAGCTTGTGTGGCCTACTGCTTCAGGCTAAATTTTTGTTGCCCCTAGATGTTTCCACTTCACAATAACAGCAAATTTTCATGATCTGACTTGTTGGAAAGGTAACATCATATCACAGTGCCACGTTGAAAGTCACTGATCTATTCAGTATTACCTATTCTGCTGCTAATGTTTGACTATGGAGTTTGCATGGCTGTATGCTTGATTGTATGCACCTGTTACCAATGGGTGAGGCTGAAATGGCCAAACACACCAATTATAAGCTGTGTCCATATAATTTTGGACAAATGTAGTATATGTAGATTCCAAAATATTTTTTAATTTCATCAATTTTATGGAAGAAATGGTGCATTATTAATAAAACCTGCAAGGATGTCAATACTTTTGCCCATGACTGTACTTGTTAACCATTGGGAAAATATATTTATTAGTAATTTAGGTGAGGAACCTTCTTTATAATGCATATATATTTCAGTAAAAAGACTACTTGTTCCTTTGTTGCTAAAGCTTTTGAGTAAGTCAGCATGGCATAAAACACTTAACACCAAAGTAGGCATCTATTACTGAGTCTAGGGAAGGGAGGGGGTGAGATGGCAAGTCCATATAAAGGGAACACAAAAAAAGTGACAAAACACATTGAGATTTTTTCCCAACATTTTATTGAAGAAGTTCAGATACATATAATACAAAAGTATATATCAAGTATTAATAACCAATTTCAAGTATAACTAGCATACATGTACTCATATGGTATCACAGGTGCGACATGAAAAATATGGCAATACTGAGTCTTTTTCCTGATTCCATAGGCATCAGTCAGGTTTAGTAAGTATAAGAATTCCCATCATAGTCAGGCAGCGAAATATAGCAAAGGTAGAATATGATTATATCAAGGTATTGTGGCATCTCAAGGAGGAGAGAGCAAATAAAGAACTCAACTCTCCCCATCCCATACACAAATAGCCACAGAGACCCATGGTGTGGCGAGACCATAAAAAGGCATGCATTAATCTCCTAAAGAGAAATTGGAGGATCCTAGAGAAACAATCTAGTTTCGTACCAAAACGAAAGCATTCACGAAGTTGTACTCATAAGGGAACATGAAATATGTTGAGATAACTTTCCCAGATTTTGAAGAACTTATGGGTTAATGTGCCCTTCTAGAGAGATGCCTCTAGCCAGTCTATCCGCAAGAGAGAGAACATTTTGTTCTTAAATAAATTGAGCGTAGATGTGGAGAACGGATTTCCGGGCTGCAGCAGAGATTTGCCAAAAGCAGCACATAAAGAGTTTTAATGGAGCTAGGGTGCTGAACCCTTTTCTTTCTCTCCGTTAGACTACCCACTCATGGCCCACTTTGAGGTGGGTAGGGGGAACGTGAACATACCAGGGTGATTGTGGGCTCTTGCCCTACGCCCATTAGAGTAAGCTGTGCATTGGCTCAGCTCTTTGCCCAAGCTCTTTCTTTTCCTTATTGTCACAAATATAAAGCATTTGTTATCTCCGAATACTATTTCCAAACATACAGCAGCACTGAGGATTGACTTCACACCAAAAACAAGCCTGTTTTAGGATCTACTGGACTACCCACTGAGCTCAATTGTGATTGTTGTTGCCATCTTGTTTGGCTGCTGGACCCTCTGCATCTTGTTGTGCCTACTTTATTAACCCAGCCAGGGGAAAGTAAAGTACCCTTCACCTCTTTTTATCACCCTGCACATTTTGGATCAGTTGTTCCTTTCCACTTTCTCATAGCCTACTCTAGTTAAAAAACATTCATCCACATGTCTCCATCATGCACCTACTCAATTTACACTCTCTCTTTCTCTATTCACTTTCACCACACTTCTCTCCAAACTCCTCTCTCCATCATCCTATTTCTCCCTCCCTTATTATTATTTCCCCTTCACTACCTCCCTCCTTGCTAGTCTGCACACATGCACTGTTTTGTCTCCTGCACCCATCACACTCACCAACCTACATAAACAGAAATAAACCTCACACCCTGCTCCTTCTCAAGGCTACTGGTAACATCTCACCTTACCCTGGACCCCATACAATCCTCACTATCTGTTACACCTGTCACTCAACCCAAATCTTTCCATCCATCCCTTACTTCCAAACCCACCAACCTTATCCACATATCTAACTTATCCATTACCCTCTCTTCCCTACTGCTGTGCACTATGGAACACCAGATCTGTTTGTAACAAACTTACATCCATTTATGATCTATTCATTTCTAAATTCCTCAATCTGATTGTTATTACAGAAACTTGGCTCACTTCCTCTGACATTATATCACCTAAAGCTCTCTCCTCTCTCCTACGGTGCATTCCCCCTCAGCCACACTACCAGATCTGGAAACAGACAAGGTGGTGGAGTAGGAATTCTACTTTCTCCAAGCTGCACCTTTCAAGTCATACCCTCTGAAACCTTCCTCTCATTCTCTTCCTTTGCATTCCACGCTATCCGTCTATTTTATGCTGTCCACATTCGAGGTGCTGTCATCTATTGCGCCCCCTCCCCCTCACCCCAATTCCAGTTTCCCCACCATTCCTTTGCAACTTTTCGGCCTGGCTCTCTCCTATTCTTTGACCCGTCTATTCTCATCTAAGATGTTTTCAATATTCCTATTGATAATCTCACTGTCTCTTTTGCCACTAAACTTCTTTTACTCACTTCCTCCTTTGGTATTTTCCAATTAATCTCATCTCCCACCCATTGTGATGGACACTCACTTGACCTTGTCTTCTCCTGCTACTTCTCAATCTCTGGTTTCTCCAATTTAGCCTATCTACTCTCCGACCACAATCTAATTTCCTTCAGCCATACCTTATCTCATGCTCTCTCCCCCACACACAAATCCACACATATAAAGCAACACTGAAGTATTCATAGCCCAATCCACTTCTCTTTTTTACTAAAACAACTACTTTCTCCTATGACTGCCCTGTGGTGCCATAATCAAGCTGCCTGTTTCTACAAGAAAACACTCACTTCAGCCCTATACAATGCTGCTCCAGCTACCACATTAAATTAAAACATTCTCACTCTCAAGGAACATAATTAAATCCACAGGATTCAGTAAACTGGTGAAAAAACATCAGGATAGAATGTTTGCTCTGACAATCCAAACATGTCACACCAAACAGACACACTACCTGCAAAGTGCTGCCCCACAGCAGAACACCACTGGAGGAACCTTGTTCCTATCCCAGTCTCCTCCACTGTAGATTCACCCTTTCATTTTACAGCACTGCCCTTGCAATTGCCAAACAAACATACTTCAAATCTCTAATATCTGCCCAGTCTTCTAACCTATGTTGCTTCTTTGCCACCTTCAACTTCTCTGCCCACCTGCACCTCCTCCCCCTTTCTCCTTTCACAGCCCATGATTTTGCAACCTACTTCAAAGACAAAATAGACACTATTTGACAAGATATTTAAGATATTTCCTCGTGCCAAATTCCACCCACTCTACCAACCTCCACCTACACTCCCCAATCCACTCTTAATTAATTATCTTCAGTAATGGAAGATGAAGTCTCTGCACTCATCATCTCACCCCATATACTGTCCCTTCAACACCAATCGTAAAGAAACCAACTCTCGATCCAGCCTCTCTCCAACTACTGCTCTCTTTCTCTTCTCCCATTCATGACTCTCTGCAATCAGGCTTCTTGCCCCAACATTCCACTGAAACTGCTCTCACAAAAGTGATTAATGATCTACTTACTGCAACGTCTAAGAATCATTCTCCACACTCATTCTCCTGAACCTCTCTGCTGCTTTTGACACAGTTGATCACCCTTTTCTCCTACACACCCTTTACTCCATTGGCCTTCGTGACACAGTTCTTTTCTGGTTCAATTCTTACCTATAGAATTGCTCCTTTAATGTTTTTAAATGAACAAAAAAAGGAAAAGGAATCGTGCGCTGGGCTGTACCACACCAAATAAACACAAATCGCAGCTGCAAAGCAGGGCCAACTGTTAGCCCTTAATCAAAAGCCACAGTCCAAAAAGGAACAGCAGCGCTCAAGTTAGTGTTTCTACCACTGGCACATCCTCCCATCCATTCCCACTATCTGTTGGGGTCCCACAAGGCTCTGTTCTTGGCCCTTTTACTTTTTTCACTGCATAAGTCTTCTCTTGGGAGAACTAATTAGCTCTTTTGTTCTCTAGTATCACCTCTACGCTGATGACACCCAAATCTATAGCTCTTTCTCTGACCTGTTCCCTTCTGTACTATCTTGTTTAACCAACGGTCTATCTACTATCTCCACATGGATATCCCAATGCTACCTAGATCTCAACATGTTGAAAATAGAACTTATCATCTTCCCTCCTGCCAGAGTCACCACCTCCCTTCAAATCTCCCTTGCTCCCTTGCTGTCAATTACACCACAATTTCTTCATTCTCCCAAGCCCGCTTCCTTGGTGTCACACTTGACTCCATCCTCTGCTTTATTCCTCACATCTAGACTTTCTCCTAGTCCTGTTGACTCCACATTAATAACAATGCCAAAATACACCCTTTTCTTACCCAACATGCTACCAAAACTTATCCAATCTCTCATCATCTCCCATCTTGACTATTGCAACCTCCTGCTATGTGACATTCTTGATTCCCTTGTATCCCTACTTCAATCCATCCTAAATGCTGTTGTAAACCTGATCTTCCTCTCTCACTGCTCCACATCTGCTGCACCACTTTGTAAATTCTTACACTGGCTCCCAGTGTCCTCAAGAATCCAATTCAAATTACTCAAGCTTGCCTACAACACCACCCCTTCATACATCTAAAATCTCATATCAAGGTACTCTCCCTCCCGCCCCCTTAGATCTACCTCTGACCTGTGCCTTCTCTTGTCTCTGGTAACCTCCTCTCACACCCGCTTACAAGACTTCTCCCATACAGCTCCCCACTTATGGAACTCGATATCACAGCCAATCAGGCTTTCCCATAGCCTTCAAATCTTTAGACACTCTCTGAAAACTGATAACACTATTCAAACTATTACACCCTTACAACTGTCCCAATCTCCACTCTGAGCCACACTCGCTCCTCTTACTTCAGCTGTACCCTTCCACTTATAATATAAGCTCTCTAATGGTAATAATGCTAATTGCAAATCTAGGATAATAATAATGCTCCTAGATGGATCTAGTGTACATCTATTGATACTTGGACAGTGCATCATCCCAGCCTAGAAGAGGGACCAGGATGACAAGGGGCACAGATATCATATAGATCCTCAGGAGAGTGTACAGTGGCATTTTTGTTTAGTTATGATGACAAAGTGGTGACCCTATCATTATGTAGCACTGTGAGTCTAAGAAAGGTTTAAGGAATCTCCTCTTGTTTAATGTATCCTGAAGGGAGGCGCCATCATAATCTATTGGAGACCAGTATCTTGCTTTCCCTTTATCTGAGTAATAATTCAGTTTACATGCTGCAACTTTAGAGGGTAAATGTATTAGAGTGCGGATTTTTCAAGTTGACGATATTCAGCAACTTACCTTTAAAGCCATTGCTGTTTTTAATTTCCCCTGCAAAATCACTGACTTGCAAAATCTGCACTTAAGTACATTTACCCCTAGGTCTTTTTACCCCTTATGTCTATGCACCTTGTGCACCTGATCTAACACAATGGTGGTACTCACAGATTGTCTCAAAACCATATTGAGTATTCCCTATAGCGTTGCCATGCTGTATTCTCGCCATTGGTAGATTTTCTTCTTTTCTCTTGTGTGTTCTGGCTGCCCTTGTGTCTTACTATGTTACTTTTGCCCCTGGTTTCTTAATCATCAAGATGTGTAAAACGTCTGCAGATTTGCTCCCCCTGACGAAACAAAACTTTCTGAGGTTTTATTATGTCTTCTTCTCCAGCACCTTGTCAACTTCCACAAGTGTCTCAGTGATTTGTGACAGATCCATGCACAGCATAGCTCACTGACCTGTGGCACTCTCTATATAAGGGCTTGGACGTTATCTTTAGTTGTGCAAGTTAATAAAGGTCCTTTGCCATCATGGAAGCAAGGTTTCCAGATGTCCCAATTGTTAAAGCGCTACGGAATTTGCTGGCGCTATATAAATAAATGATGATGATGATGATGATGTCCCCAGTAGGTGAGATGGCATGCAGGTCAGCTCTTGGTTAATAATCATATTCCTCTAATCGGCCTGCACAGTGCTCAACTGTTAACTGAGGTCCCCCATGTCCGAGGCACTTCCCTCTTCAATCCCTGCAGGAGTGAGATTCCCTGGGGACAGCGCAGGGAAAATCTATTTGTGCTCTGGAATCCAAACTCGCTGAGATCAGGCCGATGTTGCGGTAGTAAGGTCTATGCTTTTATGCTTCATTCCAGCTTTCCTCAAGTTATATACAGTAGCCACTGCTCTAATGGTCTAGGTAGAGTCAACAGCCTATAGTTTATAATATAGCAGGCTGATGTCCTGTGTCTGAAATATTAAGAAAATATATTTACCTTTACTACATGTAATATACATATAATGAAAAAGGGAGGGGGGTTTCATAAGATATGAGTAAATAACTGTATTCTTGTCTTAAAGTTTAAAGACATTGTTTTAATTATCTGAAGTGCAGCTGGCAAGATCCAGGAGCCATGAACACATAGTAACTAAAGATTTACTGACAATACCTAACCATTGGAGGTAAGCTCGGCAGACCTAGTGATTGCTCGTACTACTTTTTTTCTATCTGAAAAGTGCTGGTCAAAGCACCCATGTGTCACCACCCTAACTTGTATCCTTGAGCACCATAGTGTCTTGGAGCTCAGAAAAACAGTAAGGGTCAAACCAACTCCTAAGTTTTTCACTGCTGAGCTGGGGTGTCTTCTAAGCCCACATCAAGCCCACACCGACCCACCGCTCTCGGGAGAGTGCACAGTGGCAGGAACATTTCCAGAGATACACTGTGCAAACCCTTAACTGTGACGTCAAAGTCCAACTTCCTGCCACCCCATTCATAGAATAAACAGTTTTTTAGTCTGATTTATGTTAATTAAATTAATCATGAGAAAGATGGAACATCAGTGCTGTCTTTATTAGATGTGGCAATTGTGTGTGTGTATGCTAAAGAGTGGAAATGTCCAGGTGCCCCTATGTACTGCATGGAATGTCACTAAAATTACACCCTCTCCACCTCTTTATGGGGCCTATTTATCAAATACATTTTTTACTTAAAATGGCCACAGTGAGATTGCCAGTTTAAAGGCAATGCTAGGACCCGGCGCCTAACCCTAATCCAAACCCTAACCCTTAGATTATAGAGGCAGCAGGTCTTCCTCATTGTCGCCCTTATAGTAATCTGCATTTTTGGGTCAGTATAACTATAGTCGCAATTATTAGAATCAGAGGAATGGCTACCACCGAATCTAGGTGCATGTAAGCTCCAAAGCTGCTTTTGCACCACATAGCAGATTTTGCACTTCAAAAATAACTTTCAGTGTTTTGAGGGTGTAAATTTATTTTGTAGTTTTACTTAACATTGAATGATAATCATTATCCGAGCAGCATGGTGGCTCTGTGGTTAGCACTTCTGCCTCTCAGCACTGGGGTCATGCGTTCGATTCCCAACCATGGCCTTATCTGTGAGGAGTTTGTATGTTCTCCCCGTGTTTGCGTGGGTTTCCTCCGGGTACTCCGGTTTCCTCCCACACTCCAAAAACATACTAGTAGGTTAATTGGCTGCTATCAAATTGACCCTAGTCTGTGTTTCTGTGTGTGTATGTTAGGGAATTTAGACTGTAAGCTCCATTGGGGCAGGGACTGATGTGAGTGATTTCTCTGTACAGCGCTGCGGAATTAGTGGCGCTATATAAATAAATAATGATGATGATGATGATTATCTGTGAAACTAACTATGTTTTAGTAATTGGCCCCAGATTTCTACATTAGTTTGCCCAAGATTATTTTAGTGACATTTTATATTAAGTATGCCATCAAAACATATGATATTGTCAATATGATGTTCTCCATAAGGTGGAATAAACAATTTACACAGTGAAACTTATTCTGTTTTCTGTTTGCCTAAATAAGAAAGAGACCTTACAGGGTTATACATACATTTTAGGGCAGCGATGAGCAAAAGGCTATGGCCCCAAGCTCCTTCCTGCTTTATTGTCAAATGTGTGTGTTATAGCTAGTAACACATATATACAATAGCTGTTATTATGTTATTACAGATAGATGTCTTATGTAACTTTACAGAGAATAAGGCTGATGTGCGACCCTTTTGAAGGTAGAGGTCCGCCCACATCTGTCAGGTTGCCTATCACTGTTTTAGGGGATATACCAAGAGTTAGTACCCGCTGTCATCCTCTGCCCGTCAGTCCTAGATTCAGTCCTAGATGTTCCTGGTGTACAATGTTGGGACTGAGCTGCTAGCTGCCTGTCTGCTGGGTGTGGCCAGAGAGTGCTTTATTTGAGCTCCCAGCTGTGACCGTCTATCTACTCCCACCCTGAGAGGAGGGGGATTGCGTTTGCACAGACTTCTTTGCTCGCTGTGGGGAGGCAGTCTGGCAGGGATAGGAGAGTGAGAAGGGGAATGTGAACACATACAAAGGATCTTTGCTTTCGTGGAGATTTTAAAATCCGGATCTTCTGAACTGGATTTGGAAATTATTGAACATCGCTTGTTTTATTTTATTTTTTTTCTGCCCTGCTTTAATGCAGAGGAGGGAGAGAACTGGATCGCATTACAAGTATTTTCTCACTGTAGTGGAATAAAATAGCCAAGGTTGGGATCAGAGCTGTCATTTTGCGAGTTGCACCCGTGCAAAGAGGCTGGTCTTGCCGTGTGTGTGTCGTGTTGGACTTTAGACCAGCATAAATGCCTGCAGAACTCCAACAGGTCAGTGCCACCTCGGCTGTGTGTGTGTGTGTGTCCCAGACCCCTGCTGCTGCTGCAGTCTATTGAGCTGCACACTGCAGAACGGGTGCTGACAATGTGTAGGAGAAGTTTAACCACAACTCAAGTTAATAAAGACAGGAGAGATGCGCGTTAACTTTGTCCCAGTTGGGGGGCGGCACGTTAACACAATCTGTGCAGATGTACTGTGTGTTCTGCACAGCTTTAGTAGTAAGCTGAACACCCTTGACTAGTTAGTGTGAACACTGGATATTTAGAACGCCCTCTTGTATGAAGATGTAACTATCGCCTGTACTTTTATTTTGTGTGTCGTTAACCAGTCGATTTATTAATAGTTCCGTTCTGTCCAATATGACACTAGCATCCTGCTGGATATGGTAGTGATCGAGTGGGATGCAATGTAAAAATTAGGGCGCATGCACTCTTGTCTCATGCTGGACTAGTATCCCCATCATTTACTATGCGGAGCATGGCATAGGTGAACCAGGCTACATGGGTTTTGCTGTACTTTGAAAAACATACATGGTACTAAGTGTTATGTGTTTGTCACATGTCATAACATTGCTTCCTGCCCTTCTGTGTTAGCCTGACATTTTGGAGAGTTGGATGTGAACCACAGGCAGCATTTTCCCTTGATCTTTCCAATTGATACAACCGTGAATACATAGATGCATCTCATGTATGTTATCTTCTGGCTGTGTTACTCATTCTATTTCCTTGGAGCACTCCACAAGGGGGATAAAAGCATTCCTGCATGAGAAATCGCAGCTTGGAATGGGAGGCGGACTGCTCTATTGCCTGCTTTATAGTCCCTGCATTTCCCTCTTATCCCAGAAAATAACACACAAGCATATTCACTCCTGCAGCACATTTTGTTTGCTGCAAATCCGCATACTCTCTGGCATCAGGAGGTTTCCTATGTTTTGTGTGCTTTCCTGCACAGAGATGTTAATGTTTGCTTTTAAATGCAGAGCAATCCAATGAACTAAGGGGCTTTGTGTGTTGTACATACACTTCCAATAAAGAGCTGCTCAGTAATGAAGCTGCATAGTAATATGTAAATAACTCTTTCCTTGTTAGGTAAGGTTTTTCCTTCCAGCTCCCCCATTCCAATATGTTAATGCATCTCCTAGTAAGTGGCAGGTTTTTTTTGTCACCACATCCTCTTTGTAATTTAATATCTTGAAAGCAAAAGACATTATGTGATGTTATTTCACAAATCGATATCTGCATTCGTGGGATTGCATTTCATTTTTACTACCTAACTCATTAGTGACTTATTGTAATGGAAATGCCTTTTATACAGCCTGATGTGGCTTAACATTTGAATGAATGTAATTTAAATATTGACAACTTCCTTTACATCAAAGTTAGACTATAAACAAGTCAGATGTCCAAGGAGCAAACAATAACTGTAATTGCTGAATTGTGATGTTCCTACTGTATGAGTCCATGCTATAGACCATTTTCTGTACCTGAATAAGATAACATTGATGTGCTTTATGTCACCTGCTATAAATCTTCACTGTATTTAGAGCCACACCTGGTGCTTAGAGCTATCTTGCCAAAGTGTAATACCCACTGAACAATGCAGTATTCATTGCATTGTGCTGCAGAAATATTTTCTGAATTACAGTTTCACATTTCCCATAGTTTTATTAAACTTTTTACAGTATATGTATCACAACTGAAATATTCTAGCACTGTGTTGGGTATTAAGAAGTGGTATCCACATATTACCCTTAAATTGGAATAAATATAGAACATCCCTAATGAGAAGGTTAGGGCAGCTCTGTATATTGTAGGTTTAAGTTTGTAGTTGTTTAATTAGATGAATTTAGAGACATGTAAAATATATTCCCAACTTGGAAATCACCTTGTTTTATATTGTGCACATAACTTTGTATTAAATACTTTCTTTCTGTATGTAAATCAACTAGATGATTCATGAATGTAATGGAGCATGCAGATGCTACCTTTCAAAACATTTGTGTATGAATTATATATAAATTATATAATTTATATTTGTGGTAGAAGTTACACATGCATACATTTAAATGCAGTTGGATTTGGATTTTGAAACCGATTTCTTTTCTTTCCCTTTTACAGTTTCTATTAGTTGAATTACAACAGTACATGACATTCACATGAGTTTTTCTATATTCTGTTTCATTTTCGCCAGTATACATTTACTGTCGCTGTGACTTTGTGTTTGGGCAGTGCTGGAGTGAGCTGTATTTAGAAACTGTTCTCACATGGAGGGTCTTCATGAACTGCTTATAATAGCTGGTTCATGCAAACGTAGTAACAAAATTGACGGTGTTAACTGAGCCCTCAGAGACTTTCAATGCTGTGAAGTGTTTACTGTCCCTCTTTTCCATATGACTATCTTTTAAAGCACAGGTAAGTCTGGGAATCAAACACATGATTTTATATTTTGTAGACCATTTCACCATGTCTACATAGAAGACACACCCAGCAGGATTATGTGAACTGTTTTTTTTTTCCATATGGACCTAGTGCAGCACTGTACAAGAGTTGTAAAGCTGGGTACACACTACACAGTTTTCGTCCAATAATCGGCTCAATCAGCCGACATACGACCGCTCGTTCAAAAGTCGGTTCAGTGTGTGTTGTGACATGATGGTCAAAAGTCTGCCCAAGTGGACGATTGTCGCCTCATTTAGTTGGTCGTACCGTTAAATAGTTTCGTTCCGATCTCGTTTTCATTGTGTAGTGTGTATAAGTTTCCGACCGATCCACAACAGTGAGTACGAAATTACAGTCATTGCTCACGACAACATGGCTGTAAAAAGTCGCTAAAGGGACGTCCGCTCTTCCCTTTATCATCCTAAACAAGGCTAGTGTGTATGCAGTCCATGGACCGAGCGATCGGACCATCGATCGCATGTAAAATCGATTGGCATAAAAAGTTGGTGGTAAATTCTGTAGTGTGTACCCAGCTTTAGAAAGCAGGATATGCTGTAAACATTTGGGGCACTAACGTTTGCTTATTAGTGATAGTGATCCCTTAATGTTTCCTATAACCTTCTGTTCTGTGCAGCAGTAAGCAACTTGTGTAGCTCATGTTGATTGTCGGTCATAAGCACAAAATGTAAGTGACAGCTTGGGAGTGCTTCTGCTTACTGTATGGTCTGCAACACCCTTCTCTCACTTAAGTGTTAATTGAAACTCTTCCATACCTTACAACTTGCAGATTTCATTGTTTACTCGCAGTATCTCTAAAATGTGCTGAGGAATATATATGATCTCACTACACTTCAACTTTGTTTGTTTCCAGTATGCTGTGATAACTTAAGTAGGTAGGTGTAGTTTTTTTTTTTTTAATTCGCAGGGAGTGCCGGGTGAATGAGCCTTAACTGGGCGTCCTCTGAAATTCAGGTTTACTTGTATGTACAAGGGAAAGAAATGTCATTGATAATGGCACAATGCACTTGCCTGATATTCTCTCTTGGATTCCAGATGAAATCTATTGATCTCTTTAAATGCTGTCTATGTCCCCAGAGCTGTGAGATGAGATATAATTAACTTTTTTTATTTTTCACATGAGATAGGAGCATATAGCTGTGCAGATGTCGGCTAGAATACTATGACCACTTTTACCACACTTGTTACTACTGCATTTAAGTAAGCATTAATGTGGACCCCTACAAAATGTGAACCAATTTGTCAGCCATGTGTGTTTTCAAGGAGCGCACCCATTTCCCAGTTCAGTATGTGTGTATATATATATATATATATATATATATATATATATATATATATATATATATATTGTAATGTAGTATGTTGGCCATGCCTTTGGATGTTACATTTGTAGTAAACTATGATGTGCTAGCATTTGTAAGGACAATATGTATCCCATTGACATTATAGGATGAAGTTTTGCTTCTAGCACCTCTTAACAGCTAGAGAAATAGTCGTTCTGGGGCAGAAATAGACTGTGAGAGGGGGGGGGGGTTGTGAGAAGATTCCTGGGGCTCTGGCTAGGGGAAGGAACATTTACAAGTAGGTGGTACTACTGCTTTAACTGTTTGGGTGTCTTACTGGATATATTTTGTCTATGTAAACAGTTTAATAATGACTTTTTTTCATGTACTTAATGCATAGTATTTCCGTTGAAGGATCCCCAAGTTATTGGCATAGATACAATTCCTGTATCCTGTTGTTGCATAATGAGGAATGGCATTCCAGCATCTTCAGAGTGATGGTTTTGTTCTTGTTGACAGCTTCTTTATCTTAAATAACTGACCTTGCTTTATTTCTGCTGACCTCTCCAGGACTAATAGGCATTTGTGGTGCCCTAGGCCAGTAGGCACGCTGTTTATTGATAGGAGAAGAAGTAGGTTGGTGGGACTTGCTGCTGATATAAACTGTCTGGAGTTCTGTATTGCAGGTTGTCATGAGCTGTTTAACATTTATTGCAGGAAAATGTATCTGAAAGATAACACAAAACATATTTTTATTTTCTTGTACCTATTTTCTATAAAAATTCATCCATTATCCTATGTCTTCAGTGGCAGAACTAGCATTAGTGCAGTGCATTGGGGCCCATGGAGATAATGGGGCCCGCTGCATGGGGAACTAGCGAGCTGCGGGCCATGGTTCCCTCATTCCCGCCTCGCTGCACTGGGGCCCACAGCTCGCTAGTTCCGCCTCTACGTGTCTTCATAGGGTACTTTCCACTCCATGTTTAAATCGCTGCATCTAATTGCTGTAATAAAGATTATTCATGTCTGTAAGAGGATGTCGCACAAACGCTTTAATGGCTCAAACTGTTCTTACAGGGCTGAAAGCAGAGTTTTTGTCAAGTTCCCAAAGCGTTAAGTAAAAACTCTCTCCAATGTAAACACATATTTGAGTAGACCGTGTCACACAGAGGATTTAAAGTGTTCATTATAGGCTGAAGTAAGATTTTAAATCTCTGATAACGACGCTTTAAAAATTAGGTTTAAGTGCTTTGGAAGCTGGAAAAGTGTGATCATGAAAAGCACCTGTGTGACATCACCTTTAATCTTTTGTCTAAATGAGAAGGGAAACTTGTTTTCACAGGGTGTGAATTGACAGATCTCCTCATCTAGCAATGGGTCAGACTTAAAGGCTCAAGGGCTTGGGGTGTAGTTCTAGCAATGGACTAGACTTAAGTGTCAGACTTCCTGGCCATCCTACAACTTCTCATGGTACAGTGCTCTGCGATAACTGGAAGGTATTGGTGAATTCACAGTGTTTGGACTTGAATGTGCTTAATGTACTGACTTAAAAAGCTTGATGGACCCTGAACTTGGCAAGTCAGTATTGTGAGAGCTGGCAGAGTGGTCTTCACGCTGATAAACAGCCCATGATTATGCCTGCTTATGAATGTGCCACTGTCTCTGAAATAATCGATCTATGTTTAATACATGTTGTATCTACACACTGTTAACATATTTTACATTCTTGACTCCTAATATATTGTGGTTATTCATTATTTTTAAATCACCACCATATTATGAAGTGCTGTATAATTGGGGAGACCAACTGTACATGGCATAACATACACAACCGATCCATGAAACAGGAGGCAAAAAGTTGATGCTCGGTATAGCTCAGAAGTCAGAACCTAGAAAAGTTTCTGATCTAAATATTTAACATTTCTGTTTACAAATGTAAAGATATAAAAGAAACTGTCCACATTTCTGTGGCTGTTTATGACCAGAACAAAGCATTCAGTTTACTTGATTAACACCCCCCCAACTTCAATGTTTCTGTCACTCAGTCTGCTGCAAGTGTTTAACAAGAACAACCTGCTAACAGATCTATTAGTCGATAGGCGGACTTGTGTAAACACTATTGGTCGTCTATATAGCATTGTTCTGTGCCGTTAGCATTGGTTGACCTTGGTCTCAATATACTAAGAATTGAATCTTTCAAAGGATAAAATACACCTGCAGTATATCATTTATATTTTATATTTTTGTCTGTATAGGGTATAGACAGATCTGTTTATTGAGACATAATGTCCTCCACTAGAGACATGTTAGTGTCACTTTCCTGAGCTCTAAATCAGATAAGAACTTTGTTTACTCTAGTGGGATATGAGACAAAGGATTAAAGCAAACTCTGATTTAAGTTAATTGCAGTAACTTCTTTCATCTAGATGGCAGTCATTTATTAATGTAATGTGGAAATGATGTCAAACATCAAGCACTTCCTAGAATCTATGCCCCTCTCAGGCAGACTACTGGCAGTGCCCTATGGTCGCTGCAATGGCAAATTGACCTTACTTGAGATGGAATTTCTCATTTGTGGCCTTGAAGCATTTTACCGCTTACAACAAATTGAAATAGTAGGTCCTTAAGTTTCTTGGTCGCTGTTTTCTCACTTTTGTACTAGCGAAAGGATTTTGGAGTGCACACAAATCTTATCTGAGGTCCCTCGAAACATAGTGCCCTTTTATTTTCCTGAATAAATTCTATTCGTGGGGTTGTTATTCTGAACGTGATCTGTGTGCAGACTGTGAAATCTTTATGTCAAGCTCTCCCCCTGCCACCCGCCAAGCAGACCACAAGAGAAGCGGGATGTGTCTCACTCTTGGAAGAACATATCTCTTTTCTTTGATGAAATGGACTTCCATTGTGTACATATGGGATAGGAGGGTAGTAATAGGTTTGTGTGCCTGTTTATGTGGTATAAATGTACAATTCCTGCAGGCACAAACTTCTAAAGCTTAGAAGATGATATGGATACAGCAATATTTGTTGTTTAGGAGGACAAGGTCATCCATCATTAATTGCGACCACTGCATTCCTTCCCATAAAAGTCTGTTAACAAGTTAAGGGCCTGTTGCAAGCCAGGCCAAACTTTGACAATCCTTGTCTGTGCCTGTTTGCAGTTTAGGGTTATATATTTTTTTTATTTTTTTTTCTCATTACGATTGAACTTCTTAAAACTGTTCAAAGTGTTGTCCACATTAATTAATCCATTGTTGTAATTTATTGAGATGGGAGCGTTTTGGGGTCATTTCCAAGAAAGAGAAAAAAAAGTACCCATCATGTTAATTCTCCATTTCATCATATATTTACATATGTCCCTTACTTCTCCAGAGGACCTCCCATTGTGGTCAGTTAACTTAACAAACGTATTAAATCTTAGATTACCTGTGTTAATTAGGGACACTAAAAGTGTTTACTTAAATTGTCACATTGGTTTGAGATGAGTTTAACTGGGTGACAGTAAATGTTTGTTTACTGAATTCAGGTATTTCCCATTATCTGTCCTTGAAAGCAGTGGAGTTTTATTTGTTTACTGATCCATAATTACTTTGTTAGATGGTGTCTCTTGGTCTTCAGAGGTATGGGGCGTTCCAATGGAATTGAAAGTCAACCCCTTGTTTGCCAACGTTTTAATGGCTCTTTATGGATGATAACCCTTTCAAACAGAATATTAATTGGTTTGGTCACAACGCAGTATAATGGGATTCTGCTGTATAATTTAATTTTGAATGCAGAATTATTCGATAATCGTTCTAATCTCCTAATTTTCTACCATGAAAATATATAACATAGTGTGTGTGTGTTAATAAACTAGTTTGAGCACATATAAATCAAGATCGTTCCTCTATTGTTGCCTTTGCTACTATTACATTGCTTGTGGCTGATATCACTGTTCTTTTGGAGTTGAGATATATTTCTTTTTTTTTTTTTTTTATATTATGTGTCTGCCAGGGAGGCTCAGCTCAAATCTCCTATGTAATGTCTGGGGAGATATTGTAAATTGCCCAAGGTCACAGGAGACTTTGAATTGAACCAGACATCTCTGCTTTAGTCTGTGTCACTTTCGGTGTTGACAGGTGTGATTTATCCTTCAGTAGCAGAATATCTTTCAGACTGAAATGTTGGCTCATTAAACGGAAATCACCATTTCAGCTGTACAATAATTATAGGAACGTGATAACTTACCAGAAAAGTTCATGCACCTAACATTGTTTTTGCTACTGTGTAAACCATTTACCTTTTTTAAGTTTAATTCACTAAATTAAATAATAATTTCTCCACCGGAATGTTAACCAATTTCAGTTATCCGCTCATTTTAGACTAGATTTGCCTAAATTGTCATGTATGGGATTGTTTCTGTGCATATTTAGAAATCCAGTTAGGGAATAGCAGTATCAGTGTTGTCTGTGCAGTCATTGGCTGATCAGATTGCATAAAACCCCCTGTGGTCTGGTCATATGGTCAGACCGCCGAATGACTGGATCAGGGTAATTTGGGCGTTCTGGAAGGTATCTTGTACTCTTCTTTTCTTTATCCGTTTACTGGTATGCTTCATACATTCTATTAGCATGTCCTGGGCAGTGTTTATAGAGTGGCTGGAACAGGTAGGTGTCCAGTTTACAAAGTGTTAATTTTTCAACTGTGTAAAAGCACAAAAAGTAAGATGTACGACCTATTTCAATAAAAAGCTTATTCCGGCTTTCACTTTGATTTCTAATAATAGTACAATATTGCTCGACTGGATTGTGTTATCATAATAAACTTTCATCTTTTCTCTCTGTATCTTTGTGGCTTGCTGATCCCTTTTAAGTGTGACTATTGAGACATGGAAGTCATTTCATTTTATATACATTCCACACTGTCTGGATTTGATAATGTGGCTACTCTACAGGGGCAGTGGAATAGCCTTCAGAAACTATAGCTCAAGTGTTGAATTGCCTTCTATAATCTCTCTCTGTACTTGGCATTGTCATTTTGCACACATTTTGTGCACTATAAAAACATATAGTATGTGCCTGCCCAGTAAGCATTCTGAGATGTCTTGTGTTCAGTATTTATATGAATATAGGCACAGTTTGTATGTCACCACTTCAAATCTACTGTGGGGAGTGGGGCAGCAATACATATTGTAACTGAAGGAAATTGCAACTAATGTGCAGGCCAGTCTCTAGTTTTATCCTTACAGCAACCTGGTAGTGTTACCCGGTGAGTGTGTTTTTCACCTATGGCTGAAGTTTGGGGTCAGTGCAAGAAGCCTCCAGGGCATTGGGGTACTTTTTAGATTGATGTCCACTTTAAAGTATGATTTATATTAAATCTCCTCCCCAATAAGATACTTTGATGGGCTTCCCTACCTGCCCCTATTCCCCCCCCCCCCCCCCATTAAAGTCTTGCCACAGATAGAATCGGGATTTCTGCCAATCATCTTCAACATAGCTCGGACCTCTGTAGCAGGTGTAATCCACCACTGTATCTGTGATTGAAAACCTTAGAACCACTGTCTACTCTGCCCTGGAATGGAGAAAGCCTAGCTGTGCCAACCGTGCTTTTTGTCCGGGAACCCTACCAATTGCCACAAATGGTTGGGGTCCCAGGAGAGAGGCACCCACTAAAGTACTGTTATTGGGAGGGGAAGAGATTAAGTACAACTTATATCTAAAGTGGATCACACCTTTAAAAGATTTTTCTCCCCTGACATTTGTTGAAGGGAAAGATGTTTTGAGTCTAGTACTGTAGCTTCTGATAACCATGTTGCAGAATTCAGCAATGCCCGTGCTCCAGTTATTGTGAGGAGTCACATGGTCTGTCTGCTGAGTGCGCCAAACTGTCTCTGGTATTTGCATAACTTATTGTATACATTATAGGGAAGTGATAGGCCATTTCCTGCCCTTGTCTGCATTTTTCACCTTTTAGCTTTTAGAAAATGCATGGTTTTCTTTTTCTTGTCTTAACCATTATACAAAATGTTATTTTTATACGTGTTTGAAACTTTTATTTTAAAAGTACTTGATATTCTACTGTACAAATACATAAACTTTTTTTTTACTAATGACTGCTATGCCTGTGTATGATACAGGAAAAGCAAGAGCTAATTGTTTTAGTGAATTTTGCAAATTTATGTCACATTTTTCTTTTGTGTCCTACAGTTCCTGAGCATGGTAATGTTGTTGTTGTTGCTATTTATTGGTCTCACATTGAGAAGAATTCAGGGGCTGGGGAAGCAAACCTTTGTAAAGTGATTACCGGTTTCTAGAACTGGCGATGAGGAAGCACAATCTTGTAAACTTGTACCTGTTGCCTACACATGTAGTGGAGGTACCATGTAGAGAAGTGAGAGGCTGCCTCCTCTGTGTGGAGGTGACCGGTGTACAGTTTTACAGGGTAAGAAAATAACAGAAATCAAACTAGGTAAGAATAGAAGGAAAACATCAACGGGGGCAATGGGTCACACGTCATCATGCAAGTATATCAGAGAACATGAATAAAATATGACAGTTGTACTTTTAAAGGCTACGGTAGACAGATTTTTGTCTGTCTGCAAGCAAATTCCTGTATTGCCCATAAAATAATAGTCACTTCTAGCACATATTATATACGTATTTGCTCAGCTGCTCTGACTAGCGTGCACTTGATGCTATGCATAGATAAACTTTGTTGAAGATGACCGTTTTAGCTCTGGTCATTTTACATAGCGGTGTTTCCTCAACAGATGGGATCAGAGCAAAGCACCTCCTGTGTACACATGTCCACCTTGCCCACCTTCTCCATCTACTGTATATTGCCATTGTGTGAGTCACACTTCTTGTACCAGACAGATGTAGAAGTTATAAACCAGAGAAATCTAATGGAAATGGGTATGTGAGCATCTTTTTTTATTTAATTTATCTAAGACTATGCATGATGCAGTACCATAATTTCCATAAATGGAGTATTGGATTACCTGTATATAATTGCATATCTGAAAAGGTTGTAAAAACTGCCTTACTTGCTTTCTGTGAATGCATGACAGCCATTTTCACAGTAACCTAAGATGATTCGTTGTACATTGCTACATAATTGGTGGTGCTAATATAAATAAATGGGCATGATTATGATGATGCGCTTGGAACCCATATGCACCGTGCACAATAAGACTGTATTGCGACCAGGATTCCGTTGAACACAGTGAATGTGGGTTCCAAACTGTTACATAGTGCTTCAGAATGGCTTACATGACATTGTTTGCAGTGCTGTGCACTTGGCAAATTTATTTTCATTTACGGGCTTTTTTGAGCTTACAGGTATGTCAGTTTTTAAGAACATTACCACCTCCCTCCTCTCTATTAGAAAAATGAGGGGGAGCTCATTTTTCTAATAGAGCTCATCTGGGAAAGTAGATATTCGCTTCTTTAGGATCCAGTCACCTGATGATCTAGAGCTGCTCGGTCTGAAGCTTAAATGTAAAGTTCTACAGGTGCTTTGGCTATCGACATTGATAACTGGCATCTACACTTCCACAGACTGAGCTATAACTGTGGAAGCCAAGTGGGGCTTCTCAGTTTTCTTAGCTGGGTGAGTGGGAATTATTGCATACAAAATGTCTGGATTTCTTTAAGAGTGCAGTAAAGGGAGTTCAATGTTAAATCCTCTGAAAAACTACATAGTTTCATTATTTTCTTGCCTGAGTATAGCTTATATGCTACCAGAAAGCTGTTCTACTTTTGGCACGATTCACAGGAAGGGATGAACGGTAAAGAAAACAGGAAGACAGTATGCTAGCATCGTCAGTATAAAATTTTAGATGTCTTGTTTTGCTTTTAACCGCAATGGTAATAATGAGGATAATTGTGGCTATAGCTGGCCACATAACACACAAACTGATCCTGCTGCTGTGTGTGAGCCATGTGATTAATGTCTAATTTGCCACCTATGGTTGAATAAAAATAATAACTTCCAGTATCGTTGAAGCGTAACCTTTTTGTTGGACATTCTTTAATTCGGACTTCTGATTCACACAAATGAACAGGATGATTTGAAATATGTTCCTATCACTGTTTTACCTTATTTGGAATTTAAAGGTTGTATGGGGTGTCTTTTATTTCCTAAGCAGATTTCAAGTCACACGGGTGTCCCAGTTTTTGGGAGCCATAATGTTAGTGATGTTGGAAGATGATCGCATACACAGGCCGATAGAGGCGTCGTAGGAACTCATTTAAGAGAGTCCGATGATAATCTTATCGATAGCTTTTGGGCAGCACGGTGGCTTAGTGGTTAGCACTTCTGCCTTACAGCACTGGGGTCATGAGTTCAATTCCCAACCATGGCCTTATCTGTGTTTGCGTGGGTTTCCTCCGGGTGCTCCGGTTTCCTCCCACACTCCAAAAACATATTAGTAGGTTAATTGGCTGCTATCAAATTGACCCTAGTCTGTGTGTGTTAAGGAATTTAGACTGAAAGCTCCAATGGGGCAGGGACTGATGTGGGTGAGTTCTCTGTGCAGCACTGCGGAATTAGTGGCGCTATATAAATAGATGATGATGATAGCTTCATTATTGGGCTTCAGGGTTGTCCATACAGACTGTATATTGGGAAAAAGGACAGTGTGTATGAACAGTGCAAAGCTTTGTCATCTCCAAACTTACTTATACAATATAGTTAAACTAAATCAATAATGTTACGCAGCATGTGCACCGTACACAGCAATACTATGTAGTGGGTGAGACACTTAAGAACTGCTAGGCTGTAAATTTTAAGTAAAAATAAATATTGGAAAGACTTGTAGTTACTTTTGGAGTAAAAGGCAGTTGGCATGTGACTTTCTGCTAGTTCAAATGGACCCGGCGTTTGGTCAGTCACCCTTTTATTACCAGTCTGGCAGTCAGCTGAAATTGGAGTTTAGCATGTAGAGCTTTTCAGTAGTTCTAAATGGAGTGTTGGTTGTTTCATGTACTCTTTAATTGCTAAAGTGCAAGTCTCTTAATGATGAAAATGGGTGATGGCCCTGCATTCTGATCTTGTTGAGAATTGTTGAAACAAGGTGATAACTTATTAATGTGAATGGCTAATCTAGTCTATATTTTTCATACACATGGTGGATCAGCAATTCTTATTAGATACAACGTGTAATTGACTAATGTCAAACTATTACTACATAGGCAGGTAACCTGTGACTATAGCGGTCAGGGAACTACAATTTCTACCATGCCCAGACTTCAAATGAAAATTCCATGACTTTTAATACAAACTGTGTTGTTTAAGGCCTTATATACAGTGGGATTTTATTTGCATTTTAAAAAGCAAGTTCACACCCTGGTCAAACACTTTGCTTTTGGCATGCATTGTTAACGTGTATTTTTACTCCTGTTCGGGAGGTCACTTCTTTGACCTCCATGCATTTAACCCAAATTAAACTTATTCGATGGAGCAGACAGCGTTCCATAAACCACAACCTTCCTGAATGCAAGTAACACGACAAGTGTATATTGGGCCATTGGAACCAACGGGTTCCAGTTTCAGACGCAGTTTTTTTGCCGTGTACTATCACTGAAAACGCTATTATGTTGCACAAATTTTACGCCAGTATATATGAGATCCAATGGAGAAAACATTTTACTCCTGAAGGACTAGGAGCTTGTCAATAATTTTACACTCACTAAAATATTGTTTCCAGTAATATTCACTGTTTTTGTATTATTTGTTACTCCTAGAAACGGGGTGCATATTGAAGACAATTAATCACAAAAGTTTACATTTCAAGGACAGCGTCTGTACAACTGCTGTTGAAAGAATTTATATATGACGGACTAGAACTGACAGGTTGACAATCTAGACAAGATAAGTCCATTTGCAAACCTTTTATATAATGCATTTTTACTGGCATTCATTTACATGGGAGATTCTGACTATGTAATTTCTGCAAGTCACTATTTCTAAGGGGTCAGTGTTTCTGCTGCCAAATTCTTTTGCCCTGCTTGGTTAACTTGCTTAATGCTTTGTCTGAGTAGGTGCCTGTGATGCATGACTTGCATTCCTATCAGCCAGCATATGATTTTTACAGTTTGTCTTTTGTCTGTAACTAGAACAGAAACTTGCTCAAAATCGTAACCTACATATAAGAAAAAGTCCCTTTACATTCGCTGCCACAAGTCTTCTGTTACTCTACTGTGCAGTTTCTTCCATTTTATTTGAGAACTTAACTTTGCTTGGGAAAAGTCATGGGCAACCTGATACATTGGGGCTGCAACTTACCCTTAATCTCGGTAATAAGTTTAAATAATAAAATTGAATCAAAGAAAGAGACCCCTATCTATAATAACATATCAGCGGGCATTTTAAACAATTGTGACAAGTTATAACAAACAAATGTGGCTAAGTGGTTAGCACTTCTGCCTTACAGCACTGGGGTCATGAGTTCAATTCCCGACCATGGCTTTATCTGTGTGGAGTTTGTATGTTCTCCCCGTGTTTGCGTGGGTTTCCTCCGGGTCCCCGGTTTCCTCCCACACTCCAAAAACATACTGGTAGGTTAATTGGTTGCCAGCAGATTGACCCTAGTCTGTGTGTGTGTGTGTGTGTGTGTGTGTGTGTGTGTGTGTTAGGAAATTTAGATTGTAAGCCCCAATGTGGCAGGGACTGATGTGAGTGAGTTCTCTGTGCAGCGCTGCGGAATTAGTGGCGCTATATAAATAAATGGCGATAATAATAATAATTTATTATTTATATTTATTATTATAAGCAGAAAGGAACTAGGGCTACAGGTGAAGACTCAGAGGGCCGCATGCGGCCCTAGGATTGCCTGTTGCCCATCACTGGTTTGAATTGTGAGGCATTGCCATGACTTCACAGAATAATGTTGGCACACTTTCTGTATCCCAGATGACAATAGAGTTATTTAGGGCAATTTATATTTATTTAATCTGTGTTGCCTGCCTTGAGTTACACAAAACACTTTTTTTCTGATCAGAGAAAAACTCCATAACAGTCTTTTTGCAATGAATGATCTACATTCTTAGTACCGTAAAATGTTGCATAAATAAGCTTAGTTTTTCTTTGCATGCAAGTACGCAGTCATTAGATATTTGTTGGTAAAAGCTAGAATTATTGTCCATTGAGCCCCTTTATATACAAATGATTACGTCTGGTCAGCAAGCTCTCCTCCCTTCCCTGCATTTCTGTGCGTAGCATGGTGTGTAAATGAATAGTGTGGCTGGAAAGTTCTTTATGGGTGAGTGACACATTGATGGGGGAGGGTTGGCCTTGTTAGAGAAATGGTTGATAATAGATTGTTGAGTCCCGTAAACTCAGTGTAAAGCAGTTTTGATTGCTGGTTTATCATTATAATAAGTGTAGAAAATATCTTGCAACAACCACAACAGTTCTGGTGAAAAAAACACAGTATTTTTTTCACCGACCCTTTTTCTCACAAAATAAAAACTATGGCTCATTTTATTTTTAACTGTTTTTCATGCCTGCGTGTTATGTCATGAAAACCTGCTCATCCAGAAAAGGAACTACAGGTTTCAGCAGGCTCCGAATAAAAATCTAAGTAATGTGCGCTGACCACGAGATTTTCCCAGCTATAGGCGATTCGTTTTTCTGGTGAGAACTCTCCCTCGATCTGTCTGTATTATCCAGAAACAATAGCTTCCTTTCTTTTTGCTTGTTGCTCCCTTTGTACTTCTCACCATTATGCTGGAGCCCAGCCCCTATTTGGCCTCCTTATTTGATTTGTGTTTACATGAGCAATTCATTCCTCTGACTGCAGTGTGTAGCGTTCTACAAGTGTGGTATACTGCAGTTCTGTCTACTCTCTGATCATTTCAGGTAGATGACCAGGTCATCAAGGCACAAACCCTGAACTGTATTTTTACTTCAGTAGCACATTAGTTGGAAATCCTTTTTAGACTTACTAGCACTGTCATCACCATGGTTACCAGCAGCCCTAACAAAAAGAATATGGAGAGACAAAAGGTGGGTGGGGGGGATGTGGGGACTTCTAGGCTGAAAGATTTTATCTGCTGAAATAGCGAGAAAATCATGCCACGCTTATATAAACCCCAGACAAGTCATTTGTTAATAAGTCTCAGTGAAATTACATAGTGACTGTGGAAAGTGAAGGGTTTCTTTTTTTTGGGTAATAAATGATTATTTTGCATAGCTTCATCTACTTTTCCCCTTACTCTGCAACAACTTTTGCAAATTCATCAGTGACCGTTGTCTTATTAGAAGATACCAGACTGCAACTCAAAAAAACTGTGCTGCTGTGCTACTTGGTGTATGGATGATTAGACAGCTGCCTGGTTACTCCAGACACTGATACATAGGATGAAGATAAATGGCAGCTTTACACAAAAACACTGGGGTCCCCGGTGATCATGGAGTTAAAACAATTTGGTTACAGGGTGCCAGAGTTTGCAGCTTTTATAAGCATTGGCCAATTGGCTCTCATCAGTAAATGGACTGCAACAGCATTGAGAGCAAATCTAAATTCTTGCAATTTTGTTTTTCTAATATCTGCACCATAAACCTTTGGCTACACACGGTATCACATGGAAATTAAGCCTCTCCGGTGCTAAAAGTGACCCTTTTGCTGAATCGTTCAATTCCCTGTGCTGCGTGAAACTAATGTGCTGTGCATGTTCTTATTATTTAAGCAGTTCATGCTATTCTTTTTAAACACTTTTTTTTTTTTTTGTGTGTATGCGTTCCCCTCCCCCTTTTAATCTACTTTTAGGGGCAATCTGAATTCCCCTATACCCTTTGTGTAGCCAGGGTGGGTGAGGCAATACACTCGCAGGCCTTGAAATTTGTCAGCTTTGCCAGATATTACGCTTCCTACAATGAGCTCCGAATATAACTCTTTGTACCCATAAAATCCTGGAAATTTGACGTAATGTGACAATTGTATTTTCTACAAGACTGCACAGGAGTTCACTGTCGCTTGATTATCATAGGTTGGTCTGTTTATTGTAATGCTGTCCTCTCTAAAATAGGATTTTTTTTATACCTGCAGTGCAGCTCATCCTCCACATTATTTAGGAGTTAAGATTCTGTAAGGAAGGCCTGGTTAATGTTTATCTCTCAAATGTAGTAGAACTGCAAGTCCCAGCGTGGTGGACCTTCTAGTAACACACCAGTTAGAGAGGTACTGGTTAATTAACTCTGCTATAATGAATGTTTCTGGTATGAGGGAATGTATGACCTTGAACGTTAGGCTGGGTACACACTAAAGTGTTTTCAGACAATTATTAGGCCAATCACCTGATAAACGATAACGCATTAGTGTCACTATGTCTGTGTTAAATGTAGAGTGCTGTAGGTGGATTAATTCGGCTGTTCGTTCTGAGACTGAATATTTTGTTTCAGAATCACAGAAGCTAACGAAATTTATAATGACTTTGTGTAAAAGTCAAAGTTTATTTTGTGTGTTCTAATCCGTGCGATAAGAGTGACCAACTACACTTCTCCTGGACCAGATAAAGAGCACTGATCAGAAGGTACATTGTGTACAGTGTGTACACATGAATAGGCAGACTGATTGTAACTTCAGTCGTTTGTTAAATCGTTAGTGATAAATCGGTTGGAGTTTTTGCAGTGTGTACTTAGCCTTCGTCTATACACTTAGACAGTGAGCGATAGTCGCTCCAAAGCACCGACCATAGTTTTATTTGATTGTTCAGCAGAACTATAAACTTCATTCAGCTATAGAACAATATATTTCCAATTCTGCAGTGTGCATGCACTCACGATCAGGATCTCCATAGTGTAGAGCCGTGATCTTTTCAGCCGATGGTTATGATAGATGAAGAGCACAGATCTGAGGGTGAATCTTGGAAAAACATGTATAGCGTATACACATGCTGATCTGGACTTTTTTTCTTTTTTTTCCCAGTTGTTGGTAAAATCCTTATAGATAACACATTGGTTTGAAAGTTCTGTAGTGTGTACCCAGCCTAAAGCTGGGTACACACTACAGGGTTTTCGTCCAATAATGGGCTCAACCAGCCGACATGTGACCGCTTGTTCCAAAGTCGGGTCAGTGTGTGTAGTGACACGATGGTTGAAAGTCTGCCCAAATGGAAGATTGTCGCCTCATTTGGTTGGCCGTACCGTTCAATATTTTCATTCCAATCTCCTTTCCATTGTGTTGTGTATAAATTTCCGACTGATCCACGACAATCCTCCGATACTTCCTCGACTGGGGCTCCGTTGGGGGCGTGTATGTAAATTTGTGATGCCTGTACCTGTCCCACGAGGTGTGGTATCTGCACATCACTGACTTGTGTTTTGTATAGATGTGTATTGTACCTGTCTGGTTGCAGACCATTACCCTTATGTAAAGCACGTGTGTTATTACCCTTTGCATCTATATTGGGAATCCAAATCATATTTAGCATTTATAGACTTGTACCTTTATAAACTATTTAACTTGTAAAGCCATATTAAACTTTATTAACTATTAATTGTAAAATACCCAGAATAAACCACACATTGTTAATACAACAGTTTTATTGCAGGAAAAGGTACATATTTTTTTTTTATTATTGTAAAATATGACAAATGAAAAACATATTACACGTTAAAGGTGCTAGTGGTGTGTGGCAGAACTGTTCCAAACAGCATACACATTTCAGCAAAATTATTCTCAAGGCTTTTCATTTTTTTTTCTTGATGTCACTTATGTTCTCTAAAATAATCCTGACGTTTTAGAACTTTTTTTTTTTTTTTTTTTTTTTTTCTCCCTTAGAACTTTCATCGGACATGACGATGGTATCTAGGAAACAAGAAAATTAAAAATGTTTAGCATTAAACTTCTTCTAGATCTAAAATAAAGTTAACAAAAGTCTTAATGCAACACCAGAAATACTCTCACTTACTCACCTTGCACCTTGCTCGAGATCAGTTTATGTTGTGGTCCCTCTGGCACAATCACAACAATAGCGGGATTAACCTCCATAGATTCTGGAAAACAGGTGCCATTTTGGTTATTATAACGGTACAGGTATGTGCCCAAAGCATTTAGTTGTCTACACATGTTCATTGAGATACCTTTGTGTATAACTTCTTTCATATCTTTGTATTCAACAACAATTTTTTCTTGTTTGATAGCAGGTGTTACATTACTGGTATCAGTGGTATCTAAACAGGCCTTCTCACCCTTAATTCTTCTTTCTGACAAAAAAAATCTATGTTACAAATCAGTAGTTTGCATTGCTTCGTTTGTAACTAAAATTAAATACATAAATTCCTTCAAATAGGTGCACTACACGTGCTACTCTTTAATGTTTCTTTATTTTTGAGGTCCGACCACCTCTTCTGAACTTACATTTATTTCTTCTCTTCCAAAGTTTCTCCTTCAGTAATCGCCTTAGTTATTGCATAATCAGTTCCTTTCTATTATTAACTTTTCTGTACTTTCACCTTTGACAGTCGTAGTCGTACTGGTCCAGTACTTTTACCATCATCTCCACCTCTCTTGGGATATTGGCTTTTGCTCTTTTAACTGCAGTACATTTTTTATTTCTTCCTCTTCTAGAGCATCTCCACCCCCCCCCCCCCCCCCACCTTTACTTTTTCATAATTTTTGGGGCCTTCCAGCACCATATCTGACTCTGTCTCCGTCTCCATAGCTCTAACCCCCACTAACAGCTTCTCCTCACCCGCCATTTTCTCACACTCCTCGGCGCCAGACAGACTCTTCTGTAATTTTATACACTCAGACATGGACGTTCGTTTCTACTGTGGACCAATCAGCGATGATGCCCGCAGAGAATGGAGCATTGTGGGTGATGTCTATTCGTGTATAATAACCTCGTGTATGGATATTTTTACCTATAAGAGAGACAGTTTTGTCTTCTCTTTTTAGGGTTGTTTGGGTGTTAACTATAGTGAAAGCTCTGACCCTTTATGCTAATATCTAAGGTATATCGTTACATGCCCTGCAAATATTGTTTCAGTGTGTACAAAATTAAAATCATTGTTTACGACAACAAGTCACTACTGGGACGGCCACTCTTCCCTTTATCATCTAAAACAAGGCTAGTGTGTATGTAGTCCATGGATCGCTGGACTGAGCGATCGGACCATGGATCGGATGTAAAATCGATCGGCATAAAAAGTTGGTGGAAAATTCTGTACTGTGCTGTGTACCCAGCTTTAGTTAGATATGTTAATATTTACAGGTCTTTGAAGATTCATTCCTTCCGCAAAAGGAGAGGCAGCAGCAGAATCTGTGTTAGTGCTGTTAAACAAACGTATTAATATTTATGTAGCGTCTACATATTACGCAGCGCTTTAAGAGAACCTTTTTTTTTTTTTTTTTTACTGTATATCTTTCATTTTATTTTGTGCTGCAAATAGGTAGCTTTATCATCACTAATTAGAAGAAAACAGATAGTTGTAGACAAAATAAGTTAGAATTCAGTCAAGTCTAAGAACCAGCAAGGACTTTAAGTAGCCACAAAATATATTTATCCATTTACATCAATAGGCATCTAGTAATAGTTGGGCATAAGCAGTCATCATACCTGGCTTCTGGGATTGTCCAGCCCTGGCCTAAGTAGTTTGAACAAGTCTACTTGATTGAATGGAGCAACAACGTTTATAAAGCAAGACCTAGCTGCTGTGCATGGCTCTTAGTGGACCTCAGCAAATCGGTCAATTAAACCAAAACAGACTTATTAGAATGTGTTATTATTTTATATTGTTTTAATTTGGATTTTAATAGAATCGCAAACCTTACATAATAAACAAAATGAAACAAAAGTGCAAAGAGAGCCCTGTTCACAAGAGCTTACAATCTAGAGACTTGGCATTTTGCAACATTGCAGGATCACAGCATCATCCTGTATTTAAAGCTGCACTACAACCTAGGAAAATATTTTGGTTGCCCCTCCGCTAAGCCATAGCATCGGTCAGTTCCTGGCAGAAAACCATAGGGGGTTTTGGGTAGGTGATTGATTGAGGCTTGTAATTGGTCCATACCCCATCCTCCGCCATTGAGTGTTCTATAGAGCCCAGCAAAAACACTGCACTTGGCAGCGCCAAGGAGTCTGTCTAAGGTGGGGGGGGGGGGCTAAGAAAAACATTTTACATAGGTATCCATGATATCATAAAGTACAGGACTCAACATAGGGCAACTGCCCGTTAGGACCGCATGTTTGTTTTGCTCCACCCCAACAATAGATTACAGCAAGTCTGACTTGTTCAGGCCTTCTATACCCCTAGATTATAATAACATTGCATCTCTCAAGCATGACAAGGATTGGAGTCCTCTTGACTCAGCTGTTGTGTTTTGACACATGGGAACGGACGTATTTGAGAGCTCCCAGAATGTTACCCCTGTACTGCCCAGGCACAGCCTCAGCTACCAGGATAAACATATTTATGTGCTCTACAGAATGTTGTTGCTTTAACCAGCCTTATCTGGATGGTAATACAAGATATTTTATAGCTGGTTTTATCAGGGTTGTTTAGTTCCGTGTTGCATTTCAACACATCTATGGTATTTTGCATAACTAAACGATAATATTATATAACTAGTGCATTTTTTAGCTAGCAGCTTATTCATACTATATATGTCCCTTGAACCTGCTTCTTAAGAAGTGTAACATTAAATCTAATTATCAGACGGTAGAAGAGCATTAGTCATTACCGGAAAGGGGTTGTGTAAGGGTTGCAGATAAGACAGATCATAATCCTCATCATCTTTATTTATATGACCCTTGCTATGTGTGTGTCTAAGTGCAATACAAAATGTGCACTATAGTCTAATTTTATTAAGCTATTCCTGTATAAACCAATGTAGTGTAAAATTGTGACAGTGGTCTGTCTGGTCAATAAAATCATCATCATCATTGTAAAGCGACACAATAGACAGTGTTATATGCTGAGAAATGTTACTTCAGGCTCTGAAAAACTGAATTTATATGTGGTTAACATATGTTTTACATAGCTACAGTTAACAGGCATGGAGTTTAGCCTCTTCTAATGAAGTATATAAACTCATACTTGCCAACTTTTCAAATCTTGAGGTAATGTGGGGAAGGGGAGTGGAGCTGCTTGGTGAGACGGTGGGTGGGGCTATGATCATGTGATCATCTAGCCCCATCCACACTTGAATAATGAAGTGACTGGGTTCCATGAAGACTTACTGGCTCTTCCAGAAGTCCGGGAAACTCCCTAAAATTCAGGAGTGTCCTGGACATTCCGGGACAGTACCACTTTTACTTTACATTTAGTGACTATTGGATCCAGCTCAGTGTGTATCTAGAAGTGCTGACCACCTGCTCTTTGATCCTCTATATTACCCCTGCACTGTAACTGCCTCAGACAATGAGAAAAATACTCATGTGGTATCCCTATATGCTGGAGAATTAGATGATCACATTTTGCAGTAATATTCTGAAGTCCTGCTTAGGACAACAATAGAAAGGTTTAAAGAAGTTTTATTTCATTTTACTTACTTTTTCCGTATCTAACGTCTATGACATAAAAAGGTCTATAACGCCATATTCTACAAAAAAAAAGTGTTTGTCTAACTGCAATACAAAATGTGCACAATAGCCTAATTTTAAAAAACTGTTCCCAGATAAACCAATGCAGTGTAAAATCGTGACAGTGGGTCTCGTCAATAAGTTCATCATCATCATCTTATTTGTAAGGCAACACAAGTCAGAATGACAAATATACAAAATGTAAATATCACATAAAAAAAGAACAGGTGCAAAACTGACAAAGAGCAGATGTGATTCAGAGGGCCCTACTTCATAGACCTTAGTTGCAGAACGTCTCCAATAAGGTTAAATATTATACTGCATAACTATTCCGACTTTGTATTTAAATGCAGTTACTAATTATTGCTGGAGAAATAAGGGTATTGGGTGAGATTAAATTATGTTCATAACAAATATTATAATATGTCATATCTTCTGGTATTTTGGAAGTATTAAATTCCAGTAGGAAGGGATCAAAATCCGCGTTTGCTACCTATTTCAGACCTTTCAGATTGGAGTACAATTAAAAATCTAAAGGAGGCTTGTACTAAGTTTATTCGTTTATTTGGAGCAATGGGAAGCCCATACTGAGATGGACAGTGCTGACTAATGTGCCTGTTTCGGGATGCTTGGGTCTTCCCTTGTACCAAAGGCATGCCAATGCTACACTTGAAATGATGGGTAGACATCATGAATGTTTTCATGGAAACGAACTACCTGGAATTAACTTCTTGGCTCCCTAAGAAACATAAGCCACTAACCTCCATGCAAGTGTGCACATACCATAACTCTAAGGATGGACTGAATAAAAGACTATGGGGTATATTTACTAAAGCTTCTAAAAAGGAAAAGTGGATGTGTTGCCTATAACAAACAGTCAGACTTTAACTATCATTTATCTTGTGCATTCTAGAAAATGATGGCTAGAATCTGATTGGTTGCCATGGGCAACACCTACACTTTAACCTTTTTAGAAGTTTTACTAAATCTACTACCCCTGTCAGAACCCCATGTCCCCTATGACCCTTCCATTCACTTCGGGAAATTCTGTTATATGGAGTAGATAAGTCTGATTTTCAGATTCCACCTATTGTTTGATTTATATGTCTATGAAAGGGAAGCGCTAAATTGTTCCTCCACTTTTTTACATTACTTCGGGAAATTGGTTTGGGCTTGGGGTCACCTGATTTCACAAGTTGATGCAAAGTTTGCACCTTTTAACCTTGTGGATTTGCAGTCAAAGTACCAAATTACCACGAGATTATACCATTTGTCGTGATCATACGGCAAATTAGTGAATATGGTCAGAAGATGATCGCTAAGCCCTTTGTGTGGCCTTCTTCCAACTGTACTAACAGATACCATTGAAGTCACTAGTGATGTTGCCAAATGGTTTAGTGATCTTGTTGCTTGGTTCTTACATGATCTGCACATCATTAAAGTTGAGTACAAGCTAAAAAGAGAACTTGTCATATGTGGATCTACAGATTAGAAAATAGGGCTATGTACAGGGTATTTCCATAGGATACTTTACATGGAACTGTACTTTCACTTTTTCTTAGTTACAGATGTAAAGTTGTTTGCAGTATGCTGCCTTAGTTTTGTGAAGATTTTTCATTCCGAAATTTGATGCATTAGTATATAAGTAAATTGCGCTAATATTCCATATAATAATATTATTTTAATCTACTTTTACTTGTCTATATTTCAAGCTCTTTGTAAATAATGTCTAACTAGAATATGCATTGCAATATAGAGGTTACACATTTGAAATGGTTGCACGTGTCCTAAAATATATCACTATGAACACTGTGTCATTAATGAGTATACAGTAGGCAGCACACCGAGCACATCCCACCGTTCAGAGACTGATTTGCATCATTCTAGTGCACAGTCTCCATTGCTCTACTTCTCTGGGCTGCGAAGACCTTGCAACATTTCTATTGGAATTTTGATTGGATCCATGCATAAATGGATGGGAATGTGGCTTGGGGCTTTGGGCTTTATTTGTTCAGCACATATTTAAAATATTTCATCACTTAAAGCAGCCTTGACAAATTGCTCTAAAAGTTATGGTCAAATGTAAAGAGCCAACATTTTTTTAAGGACAAATATCTGGCATTCTAAAATGGCATATGATACCTGTATCTGATTGTTTGAAATATGCTGTACAGCACAATATAAATGTAAATGATAGTAGTACAGCCCACCACATTGTACCAGCAGAGGCTATCATTATACCAACTGAACCACATTGTATAAACAATGGCAATCTCATAGCATCAGCAGAAGCAATGCATACCACTAATTATACCAGCAGCGTCTACCATGTTATTGTGTGAGACTAGCCGTTCAGAACGCAGTGTTATTCCAAACACCATATTCTACTGCCCAGGTACAGATATATACAGTACACACTGGGTGCCATAGTTCCTTTGTCACATGGTGACTTGTGGCCTAGTAGCTGGGCAGCCCTGATCAAATTAAGGCCTTGCTTCCACTGCTATTTGATTTGCGTTTGACAAGCGGTTTCAATAGGGTTTGAAATTTATTTTAAGCAGAAAGACGCAGTTGTATTGCTTGTATTCGGGAAGTCATTTGAGGTCACTGTATTGACCTTTAATGTGTTTAATTTGTTTTGCCATAGTTTTCCAAAACCCTTTTTGCTCCATACAGTAGAGCATATGCTGAATTTGGGAACGATGGGTTCCAATGTTGAACCAGTTTACATGCATTGTATTGGCATTAAAAACACTATTGGGCCTATTTATTTACTGTCCGTAGGCATGAGGCCTAATGATGTGAGTATCTGGGCACTTAAGGAAAATTTATATATCAAGTTAAATTAAAATCCAGTAGCCATTCCACATCAAAATGAAAGAACAGTGTGTACATTTACTCATGTTGTGGGCATGCATTTTTTTTTTTATTTTTTTTTTATTCCTCAAATTTTTGAGACTTTTTTTCACATCTATTCCCCAGCTGATAAACTGACTGCAATAATTCTGTTGATTTTTCTGTTGTCTTATGGTTAAGAAACATTTGCAATGACCTGTCCCAAAATAATCCCTTAATGTGCAGAAATACACAATCTAATCTAAACTATAATTAAATGAAACTTCCAGGTTCCCTACATTATTCCCCCTTTCTTCCCCAGACACACTTCAAATATAATGTACGCAATCAAAAATTAATTAGTCATATCATGAATGCCACCAAATGTCAGATTGCATCCTGTTGGAAAGCCACAGAACCATCCTTCTTTGCCCGGTAGAATTAATAGTATTTAGTCAATTTACTGTGTTAAACACCTAACTGTTATACTGTATAACGACTTCTAGAGCACCTGGTCTTTCTGGACCAACTACTATGAGGCCGAACTCACGTTGCATAACATTTTAAACTACTGTCTAAATAATGATTCACTAAGGTAGTTATTTTAACACCATATGTTTTTTCTATAGTGTCAATTTCACGTGAATAAATTGTCAGTGTAAAGTTTCAATTATTTACACATCCAACAGGTGACGCACAACATTGCAGCCTGGTCTGGCCAAGTGGTGTACTACCATACTGTGGACACCTGGCATGAGCAAAAGGTCATGAAAATCCCACCTAGAAATATTCTGTAGGAATGTAGCTGGGAGCTATCCTCTAATGTATAAGCTTTTAGATCAGTAAACAAAAAATGAAGAAAGCCATGCCACATTTAGAGCAAAGGCATAGCTGAAATACTTCTCAGGATTTCATACACATGTTAACCAAATGTTAAAGCAACAGGTTTATAGTAGTGTGAGTGCTCTTGTATTGAGATACATTCACAAACTAAAGTGCATGTCCCCATTCATATACTTTACCCTTTTGTGTTTTAAAAAGAAAAATGCATTGATATACTAGATTGACAGCCATTGTCTGTAAGAGTGACTTTCCACACTGTTTTAAGGCATTGTATAAAATATAATGGGGTGCAGAGTAATATTTATATGACCGTTACATGATTATAGTGCAACAGTGGCTTAGTGGTTAGCACTTCTGTGTTACAGCACTGGGGTCATGAGTTCAATTCCCGACCATGGCCTTATCTGTGTGGAATTTGTATGTTCTCCCCATGTTTGTGTGGGTTTCCTCCGGGTGCTCCGGTTTCTTCCCACACTCCAAAAACATACTGGTAGGTTAATTGGCTGCTAACAAATTGACCTTAGTCTGTCTGTGTGTGTATGTGGGAATTTAGACTGTAAGCTCTATTGGGGCAGGGACTGATGTGAGTTCTCTGTACAGTGCTGCGGAATTAGTGGTGCTATATAAATAATGATGACAGATCAGTTTAATAAAATGTGACTGATTGAAGTATACCTTTTTTATTCATTTATTGATCTAATAATTTTGTTCATTTAGTTGCTGCTGTTATATGTGATGAAATTTCCCCAGTCCTGTCTGCTAATGGCCGTCTTCCAAGTGTTGATCTTCTCTCTGCATTAGCATAGAAATGCAACTTGTCTTTTTGCCTTAGCCAGTTATTTGGTTAATGGCCTGAACTACTATTTGGTTAAAGTCATATTCTTTGGAAGGCTGTGAGTGGTCCTGACTGGGTGTGATGTATAAGTAAGTGTGAAGGTTTTTTGAGTGCCTGTGTGCTGGCAGAGATATCCATTGGTGAACCCCCAAGCCTTAGTGGGCTTTTGTAGCAGTTTCACACAAAGGAAATATAAGTCAAAGTGCTTTTTGTTTTGTCCTGATGTGCCAAAATGATTATGCAGATATAAATATTTATGTATCCAATTAGTCTAAAATACATACTGCATAAAATATATTCAGCTGTACAATACCTGGATTTACTAGAACACCATGCATAACCTAGTGTGATTCTGTCTGCAGTGACGATCTAATGCCCGATACTGAACTTGCATTTGACCAATAGTGATAATGCATCATTATAGGTATCTATTACTGTACTATAAATGACTTAATAGTCAGTGCTCAGGGAATACCTACTCACCTCACTATTGCATCCTCAAAATTCCCCACACTTTTGTCTTTAGAATTGTGTATATATTTGCAGTATAATGTAGAAAATAATTGAATGTAATGTGGTGAGAATTGGAAGAAAGTTCCCCCTCTGCTGCCCCCTCCCCAAATAGCAGAGCTAAAACTATGATGAAAAGAGAATGCCGTAGTATATTTACATATCACATGTTAATAAAGGGATAGGTACAATCGGCCTCCTTCACCATGGACCCCCCCCCCCCCCCCCCCACACACACACACACAGCTCTGGACAAGCCTCTTAGCTCCTGCTCTGCTCCCCTCTCCTGATGTTTGTCACCTGTACTGTGGGTGCTACTGGTCTCCAGTTACAATTTTTTTTTTTATCACAGTCAAGCAGAGCCGGATTTAGACCTCATTGGTGCCCTAGGCAATATATGGGTTTGGGACCCCCTACTACCCCAGGAAATTTAGTAAACTCCAATCAGCCCCAGTGTTAAATCAATATAGCACCCACATTTTATAAGAAGACCTCCCTCCAACCAAAACATTAAATTAATAGCATACACATTTAATAGACCTATTTCCCTCCAACCAGCTCCAACATTAAATTAATAGTGTTACCATTTAAAAAAAAAAAAAAAACTATTTTCCTCCCACAAACAGCCCCTCATACACCCACATAATATGAATACACTGGCCCCTCACACAAACACATTATATTAATATAAAGGGTGCCTCTTTTCATTTTGAGGTAAGAGAGTTGTCGGGATTGAGGCAGCGGGTCATGTGAGGGAATAGATAATGAGCATGTGTCATGGGGAATATCAAAGAAAAGCTGGTGAGTGTTGTAAGGGTATTGTTGGCTGAGGAGGGGCCCTGTGGGGAACAGACTTCTAACTCACATGCCCCCCCTCTGCCCAGCACCTTTAGACACACATGCCCCCTTTGTGCCCTGCAGCTTCCATCACACATGCCCCCCCTGTGCCAGAGCAGCTTCACACACACACATGCCCCCCCCCCTGTGCCAGAGCAGCTTCACACACACACATGCCCCCCCCCCCTGTGCCCTGCAGCTTCACACACACATGCCCCCCCTGTGCCCTGCAGCTTCACACACACATGCCCCCCCCCTGTGCCCTGCAGCTTCACACACACATGCCCCCCCCCTGTGCCCTGCAGCTTCACACACACATGCCCCCCCCCTGTGCCCTGCAGCTTCACACACACATGCCCCCCCTGTGCCCTGCAGCTTCACACACACATGCCCCCCCCGTGCCCTGCAGCTTCACACACATGCCCCCCCCCCCGTGCCCTGCAGCTTCACACACAAGCCCCCCGTGCCCTGCAGCTTCACACACAAGCCCCCCGTGCCCTGCAGCTTCACACACAAGCCCCCCGTGCCCTGCAGCTTCACACACAAGCCCCCCGTGCCCTGCAGCTTCACACACAAGCCCCTCGTGCCCTGCAGCTTCACACACATGCCCCGTGCCCTGCAGCTTCACACACATGCCCCCGTGCCCTGCAGCTTCACACACATGCCCCCGTGCCCTGCAGCTTCACACACATGCCCCCGTGCCCTGCAGCTTCACACACATGCCCCCGTGCCCTGCAGCTTCACACACATGCCCCCGTGCCCTGCAGCTTCACACACATGCCCCCGTGCCCTGCAGCTTCACACACATGCCCCCCCCCCCCCCGTGCCCTGCAGCTTCACACACATGCCCCCCCCCCCCCGTGCCCTGCAGCTTCACACACACATGCCCCCCCCCGTGCCCTGCAGCTTCACACACACACACACACACACACACATGCCCCCCCCCCCGTGCCCTGCAGCTTCACACACACACACACATGCCCCCCCCCCGTGCCCTGCAGCTTCACACACACACACACACACACACATGCCCCCCCCCCCGTGCCCTGCAGCTTCACACACACACACACATGCCCCCCCTGTGCCCTGCAGCTTCACACACACACACACATGCCCCCCCCCTGTGACCTGCAGCTTCACACACACACACACATGCCCCCCCCCCCTGTTCCCTGCAGCTACACGCAGCCACACATACACCTTCTTGTTCTTACCTTTTTTTTTTTTATGCAGGAACAAGCAGCCCGCCTAACCCAGTGTACCATGTGACCGCTGCGATCACATGACACCGTAATGTCATATTGATGTGCCAAGGTAACTAGGCAGCAGGGGATTTAGCCACTACAGCCTATACTCCTAGCTCTAACAGGCCCTCCCCATCTGGGCCCCCAGAGAGCCGCTAGGCCCTAGGCTGGTGCCTAGGTTGCCTAGCGGTAAATCCGGCCCTGCAGTCAAGTGTCTCTATAGAAATGTAATTCACTGTTTGCCTGCACTATCTGTGCTACCTTTCTGATATACCTGCTGCCAAGACTGTATTGTTTTAGATTGCTTTCATATTTATTTATTTATTTTGGTACTGATTCATAATACTGTTTTGTATGTTGGAACATCACAATAAAAACTACCTGATTTTAAAAATAAATAAATAAATGGGTAGAAACCTGATTTTTATGTGCTAAACTACAGTTGGACACAGAACAAAAACCAGCAAAACTCCGATGTCAATTCTAGTGTCTCCCCAACAGGTGACTTTCAAAATTACACATTCGATCACTGAAGTAGCTTGTGGGCAGATTGTATGCTCACCATATTCTATTGTAATTACTGTGTGTTAAGCTGGGTACACACTATTGGAAATGACTGCAGATGCGGTTTCTGTAACGATTTTCCAAAGATAGAAAGTCCCAATGAGCATGCAGATCCACGTGTACACACCTACTCAATTTACATTCAGATCTGTGATCTTCATCTGCCATAACAATCTGCTGAAAAGATGGCGACACTGTACAGATATCTTTCTACAATTCTCATGAGTGCGTATATACTTCCACATTGGCCGACATCGTCCCATCACTGATCTTGATTTTTTTAGGAAGTTTTATAAAGACAAATTAACAGATACAATGTGGTTTGGTATGATATAACATGATGGTGGGACTGTGCACACTAACGCAATATATGACCAAACAGCCTCATTTTGCTGTGAAACAATATTTCAATACAGCTGAGACCTTCACACACAGCACTACACTTGGATGTCTTCAGACCCCCACAATAAATGGGCAAAAAATAATACAGTTCTGTTGTGTTTTTAAATGATCATGTCTAGTAAAATATAGATTGCCAATTTTGGGGGAAAAATCCTTGTGAAACATCTTTCCAAAAGACAGACTGTTCCTGGAAATCGGGGGCAATTAACAACTGTGTAGTTGAGGATTAAATTGTTATTACCTTAAGGTAAGTTCACTCAAGTGCACTAAGGTTTTATACATGCTGCATAGCTTTAAACAATCTCTTTAATAACTGTTTTTGAAGGCTTAACCCGGGAGCCTTGTTTGTTATTTAACAGAGCTTATTAAACACATTTATTTCCCTCTAGCTGGAGGCACAGATTTGCAAGTTACATAAAACCATCATCAACATTTTGCATAATTCTGTTGTTTTGCCCATTTTATTTCTTCAAATAAACTTTCCCCATATGTAGTTTTACAATTCTGATTTCACCAAGCCAATGTACAGCTTAATTCCTGTGTAACAATAGCTGGGTTAATTAGAAAACCCTAAAACTAAACACACAAAGGCTCCCTCAATAGATTTACAGATATACATTAACAGAACAGGAGCTGGAATTATTCCTCTCCTACAGAACACTTCAGGAAATGTGTATTTTAGCTATTGTCTCCCTTTTAAATGTGGTACCTTCAGGTAGAGCGGTAATGCGCAGTATGACATCTCTATCTGCATAGTCTCCTGATGTGATAATGAGACTTCTTTAGCAGCTATCTCCCAACAGGAGAGGGTTGCCCTGTGGACAGGTGGAGATGATTAACCATTTGAATAGAGGACCATTATAGTTAAGGTTTATTGTTGATCATACTTTAAAAGTGTCAGAATTCTAACACCTTAATATATATTGTGGTTAAAGGGAATTCTATTACATTCTCTGCTGCCATTGTCTATGTTTAAGTGATATCAACAGGTAAAAGAGGTGAAAATCTGTTATAGTGTACATTGCTGATATCGAAGGTTTATTTATCAATGCCCATAACCTGCAGTCACAGACATAGGGCAGTATGTGGTTAGAACCTGTGGAATTAGTGGCGCTATGTTAATAAATAGATTGTTTTTGTGAGAATAGTTCTCACAAAAACAATCTAGTGCACGTCCCTCTTAAAACATGTATAAATGTTTTCAGGCTTGGTTACCCTTTAGAACCAAACCAACATACACAAGGCAGTTGTGTATGCTTTGCCTGCCATGTCTCTCTGCCTCTAAAAACTGAGAGCACAACCGTTCCTATGTCTTACGCACCACCCCATTCACTGGCCACACCCATTGCAGGTCGCAGCTTTGACCCTTAAATCACAAATATATAGATATACAGTTCAAATGGCGTCTACATAATAAGAACATATATAATATAACAGACATTGGAACATTTATGTAATTGATTTACATGCACATTTCAACCAGACCATTCATTATATGTAGAGTTGAGCATATGATATTAGCAAAGATGGGAAGTTATCTTAATATAAGCATATAGTGACATAAATGATATGAACACAAATATACAGGGCTGATTGCAATACAAGTCACAAAAACACTACACTGAAAAATAATGTACAATTACTGTAATGACCAATAATTTTGTATATAATGTGTGTGTAGTACTAGACTCCATGACTTTTCTGTGCTGATGCTGAGTGTAGTTTTCAGGGACAAGTTGTCTTTCGGCAGGTGCATCTGTACCTGTTAAACACAATACAGTCTAAATTATCATAATTGACTACACTTCCCAACATATCTCATTGAAAACTGATAGGAGGAATTGCATTAATATCTAATAATTGTAGCCCATATAGGTTTGTCTTTATACACGCAAAAATAAATAAAATTACACCCAACATACAGAACCTCAGAAGTAGTAGTAGTACTGTGCAGTTTCCCATATAAACCCTAGTACAGCCAGCATAGATTTCCAGAGATGTTGTATTGTGCCAGGGATGCTCGTGATAAGCCCATCTCCCTTCTCTGACACTCCACTGCCAACACAAGCCAGTTACATGTCCACACCACAAACACCACACTTTGTGTCTTCATAAGATCAACTGGTGTCAAGTAGCTTTGCTTATGTACAAGTGGATGTTAGTGAGTGGTGGATATATAAAAATGTGTCTGGCTACTGAATCTGCTATGTACATGGCTCATACTACACTCAGTTCTATGTACCGTAGCCATGTCTGCCCCGGGAGCGTCTGCACTTCCGGTCTATACGGCACAATAACGACAAGATTCAAAATCGTAAGCCAGTTTTGCACATTAAATTTGGTCCAGTGGTTTTTAACCTGGTTAGAAATGGACAGGCAACCTGTGACTCTTGCCTTGGTGGAATCTTAAGTGCCAGATTGTCCTGCCTGGTTTTGTTGTTCGTCCATTATTGGACTTTAGGAGTAATACATGTACATTCAACAATTGCACAGCGATTCCTAATTCATGCAGTGAGCAATGATCATTCTTGTTTATTAGCAAGTAACTCCTAGAAATGGGAGAGTTAGGATGACTTGAAATGTGTATATAGGATGTGGTGCAGAGATATTTCTGTTCATCACTGTTTGATACAAAATTGATGGCGCCTAACATTTGGCACTGGCGCCTGACTTTTGGGGAAATGTATTTAGTCCAGTATTGTACAATTGTTGTTGTTCTGTATATGTAGACATACTGAGAAGTGAAATTTAGCATACAGAACCAGAGACACGGATTCCTTGTTGTCCAAACATACAAAATAAGAACTGATACTGAGATGCACACGTGGTTCAAGATACATGTTGTGCAATTGTCTCTACACACAGAGAATAAGAACTGAAGCCAACATGCAGCGTGTAAGAGAATTTGTACTGGGAAATTTGCCAATACTATTTAAAAGCTGTATATAGTCCAACAGTTTATACGGTAGCACACAATATAGGGCATTTCAGGACTTGGTGGACTTGATGTAATTAGGGGTAACTGATATGATATTGCACACACGACCAGTGACTGAGGAGGTAATGGGGTCCTCACATTATAGGTGGTCAGTGTAATGAGACGTTTATTGATGTGTTCCTTTACAAGTTCTACAATATAGAGATGCGGTTAGGACATATTACTATATGACGAGTCTATTTGTCTAGCAAATGGGGACCATGATCAACATTATTCAAAGTATCTCGGTTGCCCTGTCTCATGGAATGTTTCTGCTGTTATTTAAGAATGGGCCACTGTGGTAGAAAAGAATCACGTTTTCTACTACACTGTACATTGTGTACAAGCCACCCCTCCTGGGCTGTCATCAGGCTCAACTTCCTTCTCTGGGCGGTCATTTAGTACCTTCCATTTACAAGCGCTGCAATGTCTGTTTTTGGTGTGCAAGGTGGCTTAAATCACAGCTTACTATACATTGTTACAAATAGTACTAGAAGTACCAGAACTTACTAGAGCTTAATAAACAAGTCAATAGATCGGCATCTTAGGAGTGTATCTAGCACTTTAAGTGTGACACACTACAACACTAACAGTAATGTGTGATTCTTTAAGCTGTAGCTTGCATAAAAATAAAGATAATAAAATCGCCTCATAACCATATAATATAATCAGATACTAACAATCTGGCTGTACTTCGCTAGAGATGCTCTGCAATACATTTGGCACTATGAGAACCTATGTAGGTAGGTGAAATGGGGCCCCTGTACTGGCGGATTTACCCATGTTGATAGAGAAGTTCTCCATACTACAAACTGCTGATGTGGATTTGTTTAGTCATGTGTTTGAAGGAGTATTATTTGTAGACCTGAATATTCCAGACTCGGGCCACAATTACACATACGGTAATCTGACTAATACTTTGTCAAACAGTGTGATAATAATCCCAGATTTAGTGCAGCTTTCATGTCCTGGCACAACTGTGAGGGACAAGGAATCTAAGTATTGTCCAGAGGATTTTTCTCAAAACACATCATGCAGAATTTCCACAGTAATAGCTGTCGTTTTCCAGTGGACGCTCCCCATTCATTGCTTTCCCATTCACTGTGTTTTCCATCTAGAACAATAAACAAAGCAACCAAATATGCACAGACAGCTGAGAAAAACGTGGATAAAATACTTTTCACTAATGGTAACCTTTTTATCAACGTCACGTCATGCTCTTATGATATGGACCGTACAGTTATGGCTGGCTCCTATTGAACTTGCTAACAGGCTCGTTTTTTCACCACCAGTTAATTCTTTTTGCACTGAATCCCCTCTACTGACCAAAAATCACTCGCTAAGTGGATTTAGAAATACCCCCCACTATATTACATTATGTTTTTAATTTTTTACATCCGTGCAAAGGACAGACAACTGCATTAATTAAATATAAGGGTTAATGTAAAGTCTCATGGGCTTTACAAATGGGCATATGAGGGGAGAGCTTCAAAGAAGAACTTGGTTCTCATACCTGTAGTAAAAGTATACCTTAAGTTATGGGCATTTCTATTGGAAGCTAAATTGAGATGGAGACTGCATTGTTTATACCACGTAGAATGCTTTTTTGTTTTAACTGTTTGTTAACCATATAAATTGCTCTGTTGTATAGTTTCTTGTTTAAGACATTAAAATGTAATCCTGACTTCTTACATCATAGTATCTACGTCCCAGGTGTCATGGCTTCCACATATATAGTGCCTTTTGTTGCTACTACTATGAACTGATTACATAAGCAAACAAATTTAGCTGTTGCTTTGTCATATCACAATGTACATTTTACGTTTTAGCCCCATGGGCATTGGAAATATTCTAAAAACAGCAAAGCCAACAGAATGGAGGTATAAATATTCCAGGAATTGCCTGCAGACACAGTAAAACGAAGATGAACCATTACGTATGCTGTCCCAGTACTGTCAGCTAGTTTTCTATTGCACCTCCTTATTCTTGTGCAGCCCAAACTAATATGACAGAATACTGTGACTCATTATAGTTTGATGTAAGTATAGCTGTTTCATAAAATACATAATTGGTTTACTATTTAAGTTATTTTTATGACTGAATGGATGGGTGTTAGGGAGAGCGGACTGTTTGGTGGTGTCTGAGTGGAACAGACAGAAATTTTATTTCAGTATTGTTGGGAATATATCTGTATAGAAGCCAGGCAATTGGGAAATGAGGTCCAGAGCCTTATGTCAGCAAAGTGGTAGAGAATGTGCTGTCCTCTGCACTACTGCATTATTAGACACCTCATCACACACAACCCTCTTTTGTCAGTGTGCTGGTGGATTCTGTCACTCACTGATTTTTCAGCACACCATGTCATAGAAATAGCAGAACGTAATCTGCTTCTTTTTTTTTTCTTCCTTTTGAAACACTAATAAAAGAAATATCCAGTTGCTGACCTCAAGGATTTGACATTTTGTCGCTTTTTCTTGCGCTGGCAATCGGGTAAACGTTCCAAAGCATTTAAGCCTGCATCTCAGCATCAAGGGCACCTCATTATATGCAGGTCTTACACTGACCTATATGTTTAAACACCATAAAAATGCAGTTAAAATCATCAGATGCACTCGCTTCCCTGGTATAGAGGATTTACATCTAGCAAGGGCTTGTAATGAGGTGCTCTTGATGCTGGGATGCAGGTTTAAATGCTTTGGAACATGTATACCCGATTGCCAGCACAAGACAACTGTCTATTTTGTCTTGAACAGTGGACTGTGCTCATTAGAGGGCTACTGTAAAGGTAATGTTTGTGGGATATTTATGGGATATTTGTGTTCTAATTACAGCTACTAAAACTTTATTACTTGCAGCTTGGCTGTTAGAAAGTGCCCTCTGCCAGGGATATTTAGTCATGTCTTGTGAACCTTTCTAGCTTAACTTGGCAAGTGAATGAAAATAGTCCAATTGTGGGTGTGTAATCATAGCTGTTTGCTCTACTTCAAATGCTGTATTATACTCTGTACAAACTTTATCTTATTTATTATGTATATGTATGTGTATATATGGAAAAGGTGCATAATGTAGGGGAATTTGTTCAACAACTAGAAAAAGGAAAATGATGTTCCCTGACCTAAAGAATGTACAGACTAAATGGTATACAGGACAACACACAGACACATTAGGGCAAATGGTACACTCAGGGGATCATTCAGTGCATCTCTTCTAGTTTCCAACATCATTGAGGAGGAGATTCTTCATTTGGGACTTGTGATTGAATATGCCTGGTGAATCTTCAGTGGGAGAACACTCGAGAGAGCAGTTGGTGAAAGGGTCTTGCAGAGAGAACTGGAGAAGATTCCTAGGTTTACATGTAGAAGCAAATGAATAAATGTAGGGAAGAGCAGAAGAATGTAAGGCCTAGTATGCAAGGTGAAGACGTGTGTAGGTTATGCCAATATTGACAGAGAGCAGAGTTTTGAGAACAGCAGGGGTCAATCATACAATGAGAGGACCAGTAGATAATTCTTGCAGCAGTATTTTTGATGATTTGTATGAGGGCAAAATGGGTAGTAGGGAAACCAGATCAAAGATTATATTTCCTAATACATGGCATAATTAAGACATTCATCAGTGTTTTTTGTGGTTGGGTGATAAAAATTATTTTTATAATTGAATGTGGTAAATGAATGAGTAATGAATCTGGTATGACATTGAGCCAGGGAAACTGAGGAGCTGGTGTCGACTGTATCTGTTAATGGAACTTCAGGACCTGGGTTGGGGACAAATATTAAGATGCCTGTTTTATTCATTTTATGCTCTAGGTAGCAGAGAGCCACCCATGTTGAAATTTCTGATAGGTACCCAGTGATTGTGAACACTGACCCCTGAGGTATTACAACAATAAGATTGATTTAGAAAGAACAAATTAAAGGAGCAATTAAATATATGGCAAGAAGAGAGATATGGTGGCCCCAGATGAATGGAGAACCTAACAGGTGAGGATGGTACACCGTTTTAAATGCTGTTGAAGCGTCCAACAGAAATAGCATGAGTAACTTCTATTTAGATTTACGTGTATGAAGGGTATTGTCAACTTTTGCTAGAACAGTTTCTGTGGATTGATGTGCGCGGAATCCAGATTGGAGATGATCGTAGGTTATTGCTAGCTAGAAATTTAGTTGCTTAGAAGGTACACTAGTGGTTTAGGTGAAAATAGTAAAATAGAGACAACAGGGAGCGTACTAGAGCTCTATGCTGAATACAGTAGTTATTCAATATTGGTTGTTACCTACTTGAATAGTTCAAGAATGATACCAGAAAAAGATTGATTTTAGATTAAACAAGGGACGAGTGATAGTTGTAACACTGATTTCAAGAGCACAGAGTAAAGGTGTCAAGACTGCATGTTTAAGACTGAGGAGTATTTCCAGTAAGTGGAAGGTAGGAGAAAAAATGTATAAGATTGGGTAAGTAAAGTTGGGATGTATTAGTCAGTAAGTGAGCAGTCAGTTATTGTTAGAAGTTAATGTGTTGGAAACAGGAATAATGGGCAAGTGTAAGAGTTTGAGCGACTTTGACAAGGGCCATATTGGGATGGCTAGACCACTGGGTCAGGGCATTTTCAAAAACAGCAGGTCTTGTGAGGGTGTTCCCGGTTTTCAGTGATTAGTACCTACCAAAATTGAACCAAGGAAGGACAATCTGTGAACCGGGGACAGGGTCATGGGCACCCAAGGCTCATTGATGTGCTTGGGGAGCTACTGTAGTACAAATTGCTGAAAAAGTTAATGTTGGCTTTGGTGATTGCTATGTATGTTGTTGCCTAGCCGCAAACCAGTTAAAGTGCCCATGCTGACCCCTGACTACTGCCAACAGCACCTACAATAGGCACATGAGTGCTAGAACCAGACCATGGAGCAATGGAAGAAGGTGGTCTAGTCTGATTGATCACGTTTTCTTCTTGCATCATGGGGATGGCCGGGTGCGTTTTTGTCGTTTACGCGGGGAAGAGATGGTACCAGGATGCACTATGGAAAGAAGGCAAGCAGGCTGAGGCAGTGTAATGCTCTGGGCAGTGGTCTGCTGGGAAACCTTGTGCTATGGCATTTATGTGGATGTTAAATTGACATGTCCTACCTGAACTTTGTTGCAGACCAACTACGCCCCTTCATGTACACACCCTGCCATACTGCAAGAATTGTTTAGGAATGGTTTAAGGAGTATGACAAAGTATTCAAGGTGTAGACTTTGTTTCCTCCAAATTTCCCAGATCTCAATCCGATTGAGCATCTGTGGGATGTGCTGGAAAAATAAATCTGAGCTATGGAGGCCCCACTTCGCAATGTACAGGACTTAAAAGATCTGCTGCTAACGTCTTTGTGCCAAATACCACAGGACACCTTCAGAGGGCTTGTGGAGTCCTTTCCTCAACGGGTCAGAGCTGTTTTGGTGGCATAAGGGGGACCTACACAATATTGGTCAGGTGGTTTTAATGTTGTGGCTGATGGGTGTATGTGTTTTAACTTCAAGATAACATGCTGTTTAGTTACAAATGTATGTTTTAAAAATGCATCAAATGCATACATAAATGTGTTTTATGAGTGTAACATGAGAATAAAAAAAAATGTGTTGTAAATACCAGTGTCCACATACCCTAAGGCATGCCAGGATAAATTTGTAATGGAGAAAATCTGGTAGAGATTTGGAATTTTTCCAGAGACATTCCGCAAACACATAGCTTGTGCAAACACAGAGAAAATATAAAATTATTAAGCAAAGGCTGGGGGGGATGTGCAATGAGTGTTTTGTGTGTTAACAGAACAAATTTCTCAAGACATGTGGGTAAAGCAGAGTTCTAGTTTTTGTCCAGAATGTTTTACATTGAAATAATTAAGTAAAGGTGAAAAAACACTTTCTATGTCAGTGAAGAGGCAAGTTGTGAGTATAATAAGGAGAAAGCTTTGGTTGGGGGAGTGTTTCCTACAATGAAAAAGACAACACTGTGGTCAGAAAGGGGGAGAGCAGCAGTTGTAAAGGCGAAGAATGAAGACAAAGCAGATGAGAACCACAAGGTAAGGAGGAGCATCAGTAAAATTTACCTTTTTTTGACAGATGGGTCTTATGAGGAAAGGAAAAAAGGTGGCGAAGCTTCAGATAAGACTGAGTAGGAATATGTTGAGTATTCGGGACTATCAATAGCTACACTTCATTGAAAAGGAGAGCATAAACGCTAATGTGTAGACCTTTAATAAAGTGAAATTGAGGCATAGGGAAAACGTTGCTGTCAAAACTTGCATTGAGGCAAAGGAAAATCCCCCAAATGCCCTCCCCTACTAGATGAGTGGTATTTGTGTGATAACACCCTACCATAAGAGTGAGCAAGGAGATGTAGAGAATGTGACCTAAAAAGTCACGCACAGCAACTGTCCTGTCGGCTAATGAGCATGCATTCCAGAGTGCTCATGGGAAGAGAAGAAAGGAAGATTCACAGAAGGGGCATAGTTATGAGATTTTTAGGGTTTTCCTCCTTCCCACAAGACAGCTGACATAGAATATGAGGTCTGACAAGACCGTGAATAGTGCAGCTTTTAATTGTACATGTGTCTTGCAGCCATGGGTTGAATTGAGTGCACAGTAGTTTTAGCAATTTAAGGAAATGGATAAGCAGAGTAAGGAATTTATTATGTGTGTTTGATGTGACATGATTAGCTTGGAAGAAAATGACACTAATATCAGAGCCTGAACAGTGAGGACTGTGACTAAATCTTGTTTGTTGCTTCCAGGGGAAGGGTGATCCAGCCACGAGGTACCTGGCTTCAAGTAACAGAATCTAGACAACAGGGAGAACCTTTAACTACTAGCACACCTTGTGAACCCTTAATTTCAAGTCACCTCTGCTCAGACACTGGTGACCCCATCACTTCCTCATGTCTCTCTCTCTGTTACTCCTACTGAGAGGAGGATGTGATCGGGTATTTCACAATTGTAATTGGTGTCCACTCACTGGGGCATATAGCACTTTGGCCTCCCAATTAAGCAACCTCTTGGCACAGACCAATTTGATACTGCATAACCTTCACAGAGTGCCTTTAAATCACTTGATCACTTGATCTTAGCCATAAAGTTCAGTACGTTTGACCAAATTGTTATCAGTGTGATTGTTCACAATAGTTATTTTGGGGACTTTACTGTTTGTTTCATCATCACAAATGGACAATAAAACATAGAAGAGAAAAGGAGACCCTGGTGTTCGTCATAGAGTGAAATTATAGTGTTGTGGAATATAAGGCTAATTTGCTTAAGTGTCAAATTGCTAAATGTTAAATATTTTTTTTTTAACTCTACGAGAAGAAGGAAAGCAGAGTGCCTAATGGTGTAGTATTTCCGGTACTGTTTCCAAAAAATAATGGGTGATATTATATATACGTACCGGATATATTCTTAGTTAGGTGTATTAAAGTTGTGATCCTCACGAACTACACCCAGATGTTATCCAAGACTCCACACCGTATGTAAAAAACCATATGGAAAACAGCAATAGTGTGATATTACTTCAGGAAAATTCCCAGCACCAAAACACCCCGTGGATGTGTTTCTGCGTAGCAGATAGAAGACAGATATAACTTATCTGTGGTGGTTCTTGGATCTCAGACTTCTTGATTTTCAATGTAACAATAAAATTAAACATCTGGATTCCTTTAGGAACTATGCTCGATTGTATGGGACATTACAGTATGCAGAGTAAGAATAAATGCCTCCCTGGAATATTTTGACTTTTATCATTGGGAATCTCACTCTGGTTGTACATGAGAAGTGATTTGGGTGCGATATATGAACTATATTGGGACTTGATTTGAAATTGGCACCGACTTATGTTCTCTCAAAAAAAAAAAAATTCACACCTTCCCTAATTTTAAAAGGGAAATATGTTATTTCATTTAAGTGTTTTTATTGGGCATATTTGTGTGTATGTGTATAAATGTATGTGTATATATATTTTCTGAAAAAATAAACAAGAAAAGGCGCCTCCCTAGTGCTTTTTTCTTTTATGGTCTCCACTTTTAAAGAAAATTTACGTATCCTAGGGATCAGGTTATGGTCATCTGTGTGTTTTGATGATCCACTATATCTCTTATATTGCTGCTCCATATACCCAGGGATGGCAGCATAAAAATAACAACGAAAAAACACAATAGTGCAATATTGGGGAGGTTTTTAGCCAAAATAAAGTACCTGTGCGCAAAACACACACAGTACATCTGTACCGGTAGTATGGTAAATATGAGGGAGATTTCTGCACAATTCTCACAAACATCTTTCTGAAAGAGGAATATGTTGCTTAGTTGAAGTGTTTTTTATTGTGTGTTCTTATATGTGTATTAAATATATATTGAAGCTCATACATTTTTTTCTTTATCTAGAAGACCTATGGATCAGTGCTCCTTTTTTTTGTTTTATATGGTTTATAGGATGTCCGTGTGCTGTGAATGTAATTGAGGTTCTCATTCTAACTCTTTACCATAGAGCAGACTGCAGCTCATCATATTCAATGTGCTGTGAGCTCCCCTGACAGCAGAAGGATTAACTTTCCTAAAAGATCAGTCAGTCAAATGACTTTCTTTTTCCTGTTGTCCTTTCATTTCTCTTTTTGCTCTTGAAAAGAAATGCTGATAATATTTTCATATCACTGTCAAGGTTTAATGCCCGGCATTCAATGGTTTAATACGTCTTCCTTGCATCTTGACCGACGCTGTCTGCACCTCTTTAGGTGAATTGATTTCTGAGGTTTTGAAAGCTTTATTACAAAAATCTTCTGTTGCTTAGCTCTGCTTGTAGGTAATAGTTTGTTTCCTTGGGCAAGGTCACCTGGGACACGTAATATTAATCCAGAGAGATGAGATGGGATTGTACAGCTCAGACAATCCAGCTGTGCTATGCACCAAGAGCGTATAATTACATTGTAACCGCTATAACTGGCTAGAAGGCCATGGTATAATTAAAACAAAAACAGAAGAGTTAATAATGATATTGGTGAGTGTGTAAGGCTTATTGGCACTATCGCAGTGAGATCATAATATTTCCTACATATTTATATTTCTTGTTAAATCCAAAAGTATGTGGATACAGGAACATCGTATCCCAACACCATGGGCATTAATATGGAGTTGGCTACCCCTTCGCTGCTACAACAGCCTTCTCTTTTCCGGGAAGACATTCCACTAGACTTTGGAATATGGCTGCAGGGATTCACATGCCCTCAGCCACAAGAGCATTAGTGAGGTCGGACACTGATGGTGGGCAATATGGTTTGGCTCGCAATCAGCATTTCAGTTAATCCCAAAAGTGCTGGATGGGGTTGAGGTCAGGAATATTTTGCAGGCCTGTCACACCATATTCGGGGGAGAGGGGGGACTTTTTTTTTTTTTTTTTTTTAATGGACCTCGCTTTCTGCATAGGGGCATTGTCCTAGGGAAGCAGGAAAGGGCCTTCCCAAAATTGTTACCAGTAACTTGGAAGCACACAATTTTCTAGAATGTTACTGTATCCTGTAGGATAAAGATCTACCGTAACTGCAACTAAGGGGTCAAGGCCGAACCATGAAAATAGCCCATGACCCCCACCACCACCAATTGGTACAATTGGCAGTACAGAATGATGGATGAATGGATTTGGCAGATGCCAGTAGAATGCTTCCTACCTCAGACGCCCAAATGGTGCAGTGTGATTTATCACTCCAGAGACTGTGTTTCCACTGCTCCAGAACAACCCAGGAAAGACTACTTTTACGAGCTTCAACACTCATCGGCCCAGTTGTAAGCTTGTGTGGCCTTCCTATTGAAGTCCAGCACTGTAATGTGCTAATAAATAGAGCACATTACAGTGTATTAGAGAAGCATAAGGCTGAAGTAGATGGTTGATAATCTGTAACACGATCAGCACTAGATAGGAAAGGTTCAATAAAAAACCCCAAAAAAAACCCCCCAAAAAAAAAACCCTAACATTCCAGGGTAGTCATACAGGGGTGGGGTTATTTTAGCTAGGTGAACCCTTTTAAGAAGGTGGCAAAATGAGTCTATAAACCAAATGAAAACACCTGTGTAATGCTGCTTATCTGTGGAACTATCAATGTTTCCATCGCGAGCTGCAGTCAGCCACATAATGAATGCAGCATACACTTCATGTTGCATTGGGATCATTGATCCCTGTGGTGAAATAAACACTGGGATTATTACTGGATAGAGAATAATAGCCACTTGGAGATTTTTTTACTTCTAGTAATTGCCCACTCAGTGTTCAATGTCATGCACACCTCTCCACAGGCATTATTGATCATCCCCATTCCACAAAGGGGTGTAGTTATTATGCATCTCACTTTTGCCCTATTAATTAGCATCTATCATTGCAGAAATGACAGATGAATTAACGTGGCAAGCTGCTACAGGGACAGCACATCCGATCGGCGACTGTCCCTGCGATGACTTCTTTCTAACGTTAACTGCGGTTTCTGACCCGGTGTATGTATTGCACATGGGCCACCTAGGGTTGTTAGAAGGTGCAATTTTGAACATTAGTAAATCCCTTTTGCAGTTGGGTGTCCGTTCAGACAGATTTAGAGTTGGAAGTTGATTCAGTTCTAAATTGCAGTGGAAATAAAGCTGTCCAGTATTTGTGTGTTACAGGCATAAGCAGCAATATTTTCTATACATGCACAAAGGAAAAAAAAAGTTTTTGCACCCTTTAGCTGCATTTGCTCTTGACTCTAAATGAGGCCCTATATGTATACTGCTTTCTCCAAGTGGTTAAATATAGCTCCGGCTGAACATACCCCTGATGCATAGAAAGCACTGACATTTTAACAAACAGCATTTTTTTTTTTTTGTTATAAAGCTCCATATAAGAAGCATCTGTTCATACAAATAAAAGTGGTTTATTGACTCGTGATTTTTACAAACTTGGCTTTTGCTGGCTTGTGGCTGTTATTTCATCTCTCTTAAATTTGTATAACACTGTGCTCTATATCATGTTTGAGATTATATCAAAATAATTTGTTATGCTTGTCTTTAACTGTGAGGATGGCTGAATGAGAAGTACTTTGGGGATTTTGAATATTTTAATATATTTTATAGAAGGCTCGCCTACTATTTCTGGACAGACCACTGTATGTTTTCCACCCCCTATCATTATTCTATACATTCAAAGTCTGATCACAGTTCATCTCGGAGGAAAGCTAGGTCAGCTGATGACTGCATCAGTGCACCTCTGATGGTATCAGCCAACCCGGAAGGTCTTCTGTTAAGACCTATTCATTCAGTTTGTGGCCAAATTTCTTGCAGATTCACACATTACATTGATATGTGTGGTCCTCATAAAACAATGCACCTTGTAGCACCAGCAGGTTAATGGCTCATCAGGGTAGGATCAGGATCAGGGTACCATCACGCATTTTTAAGCCATCACCACCCATGTCCAAATAGTGACAGCCACAGTTTCATTCTTGTACAAGTCTTTTTATAGCCTGTCTCTCTTGCACAATCAGTCAGTCTGGTGAGGTTCCAAGCAGTCTCATGCAGAACTATTTTCTATTTCAGTTTCTCTTTTGTACAATAATTGTTTAAATCACTCTCGCATAAAAACAATGGGACTTAACACCATTTATCCTGCAGCTTCTATTTTCTGTGATTGCTACTAACTTACTCTTTTGATTTTTACATTTGGAAAAAGTAATAAGATGAGTCAGATGCTTGATCAGAGCCCTGTGCACACCTAAGCTCCCATACAGTTGTACTGCCTGTACCCGCGGTGGTGCTCATGGCTGTACTGTGGGAAAGAAGACGTTGGTTATATCTGATTAGTGATGTCAAGTTAGTATGAAATGTACTTGTCATGAGATACAGTGACATTTTCTCCCTTTGCACAAATAAACGGAAAAATAAAACAATATCTATCTTACGTAAGGTTTAACAATAAAAAATACCAATAGATCTAGGCTAAGGAGATGTGATCTTTATTACAACAAACAAAACCAGTTATTAGTTGAATTATTGCTAGAGGCCATAGTGTAATGCTAGTCACACCCTTCCTTTCACAACCTATTAGTCTATGGGTAGCTTTCCCAGACCAGTTCTGGGTGTGTCTACTGTAAATTGAAGATTTCTCTGTGAACATCATCTGAACAACCTTATGATCAATGTAGCAGCATTCTTAAATCATTGTGCAGCATGTTGCCTATTCCAGCCTGGAGGCAAACACTGTAATTAGTGTGGGCCCGGACTGATGCTTTTACTCATGTTGTTGGGAGTCTTGGTTACCTTACTCATATTTTATTGATTTACCGTGAGAACATGGCACAAATATCTTTATCATCTATTGCAGAGCTTTCTACAAATCTGTATTCCTAAATTGTGCCATATGAGGAGAAATAACTACTGGCACATTCATCTTCCACCTGTCTCTGTTCAGACAACTACTCAATACAGATTTGGTATTCACTTTGCATCAATATTACCACTGTAATCTATTGCTCATATTGCTCAGTGCTCTGTCTGTCCCTGTTTTGTAGTACTGAGAACAGAGGACTGGACTTTAGTAACAGACACAAATCAAGTATCTGAATTACTGCTTTAATTTTAAAAGGCTCCCATGTATACACCTGCATTCACATAATAACAATTATTCACATACCTTACTGTACTTAAAGAGCTTGATGCAGAGTTGGTCGCAAAATGGGCATAAACTAATCTGAAATCTTGACATGTGTCTGGCTCCGCTTCTTAAGCAAAAGTTCCGGGTGATCCGTATTTGCGTGAACACGCCCTTACTGTGCATGACCTGCGTTTACATGTCACTTCCTTCACCCTTTCCGCCTCTCTAATCGCAAGGAGGCGCAAGTGTGAGCACATTTGCTATGGCGCATCCATTCTCTCATCACCAACTTGCGCTACACAAGCTGGCAAAAAATTCAAATATGCATCATGCCCAACATGTCTATTCGCCACCCTCTTCTTGTTGCTTCTCTTTTATGTGCTCTGCCATAGTTTCTGTCATCCATTAACAAAACACAACATGCTAGATTTTTTGTACGCTTTGCATTCTTCTGCCAGTCACAGCTAGGTTTGAAGCCGGATTTAATGAGCCCTAAAAGTATGAATTACTAAATTATTTTCTTAGCCTAACGTGTGTTTAATGTGGTGCTGAAAAGATTCTTCTTTTTTAAAGATCGTGTTTAAAGAGGCATCTGATTCATTTCAGTTGTTTCATCCATGCAAATCCATATTTGAATCGATCGTTACAGTATTGCATGTATATCATAGCATAACAAAGATTGAAAAAACAGTAGCCTGGAGATATCTACCAGTAAACAATTAGCTAGCTGTTAGGATGTGGCTATGTGACAAGTTACTCTTGCATTTAATTGATGGAATGATGTGCAAAGGTCACTGTAGATGTTGTGAATTCATGTAGAATGTCTAATTAAACATTATTGATAACCTGAATCTTAGGGCAATTACAGGTGCAGGTAAGTAACATTGTTGTAAGCAGCAGGAATGGCTAAATATTAAGGATGAGCGGGCTCGGATTCCGCTAATCCGAGCCCACCCGAACAGTGCGGATCCGATGGGTATTTCCGGCGCCAAAAAAATGAAAGTGAGGCTCTGACGTCCAAATCTCGCGTCGGATCTCGCAAGACTCGGATGTCATAAATTCCCCGCTTCCGGCCGCCATCTTCATTTGGGCTGAGATCAGGGAAGAGGGTGGTTGGGTTTAACAACATTAAAGTGGGAAGGGATGGAAAGAAATTGGAGTGTATGTGGGACAAGCATCTTGCTCAGAGGTGTTAGACAAAGATGTCTAGGCAGCAGCCTAAACATTGGGACATAAGTTAAGCATATTTTTATATTTCCACAGCTATTATGAGCAATAATATATATTTCTGCAGATTGAATGTAATGATTACTAATTATTACTATGCCATTTCACAGGAAGAGAAATCATTATGTAGGTATATTGTCAACAACTATATACTGTATTCCATAACATATTTATCAAGCACTACTATAAGTGACATATGGAAGGAAAACCATTGTGGCACTAGGACAAATAAAGATAATCAGTGATATATTCATATCAAGAGCTCTCACACATGTAGCTTGTGAGTTCATTAACCAAATACTGAACATAGTTACATCTTTTTATTTAAATCGATATTTATTTGAATTTCACAGATTTATCAAGGTATGAGGGTACAGAAAAAGAATTTGGCAGTGGAATGGATAAACAATTAAAACAGTGTTCTATATAAAGTAAGACACAAATTTAGAAAGGGATAAAATGTATTAGAACCATTCTAGAAACTTGGTTGAGAGGGGTTGGAGAAAGCAAAAGAAGGAAAAACATAGGGATGTCATTATAGGGAGAGGGGAGGAAAGAAGAGAGGGAAACTGGGCTCTCTGTCGGCTTTAGAACCAAATAGTTGTAGGTGGAAAGTCTTTTATGTGTGTGAGGTTGAGCTAGGTTCATAATATTGTGAGGTGTTCAGAATAGACTGGAAATTAGTGGAGATGAATGTTATTGAGGTTAATAATAGTGTAGCAGTGAAAAAAAATAAAATATGGATTTTAGCACTTTTTATGCTTTTTTTAAAAAAAAATCCGAACCCAAAATCAGAACCAAAACCTTTTGTGGGGTGTTTTGGCAAAATAAATCAGAACACAAAACACCAAAAGTGGCCGGTGCACACCCTTACTAAATATTCTCTACATCTTTTCCTGCATATATTAATATTGGAGAATTACTTTTTACACATGGAATTCATGGATCCCTTGTCTTACAAGATATTGTTTTATTTTGATTGTGTTCTTTTTCTCCATTTCTGAGTGCCTACTTGTTAGTTACTTGCTCTGTTCATTTCCTATTGACTTTCTCCTCACTTTAGCACCACTTAGTGCTTCATTGTTTGAGGACCTCTTTGATTATACAGTGGCCAAGCAAGGTGATTTGCCTGTAATAATGATTTAGGAATGCCAGTAAGAGAGAATGACCACAGAATATTGCTTGTATTAAATATCTAGAAATATGGGTAACTACAATAATATAAATGCACTGCCCATCTAAATATATTAAAGCAATTATCATAGCAATATAGTTAACAATAGGTTTAAAATTTGGATGTTTGCTCATGATGACCAGTTAGGACAGTTCTGAAATAAAATGGGGTATTTCATGGCCCTTATTTGTGGATACAGGAACATATAAATCATATTTAGAGGCCAAGTCAACACCTTGAACTCTTTGTCATGGTCCTCAAACCATTCCTGAACAATTTTTGCAGTGTGGCAGGGCACATTATTCTGCTGAAAGAGGCCACTATCACCAGGGATACCGTTGCCATGAAGGGGGTTTACTTGGTCTGCAACAATGTTTAGATAGGTGATACGTGTCAATGTAACATCCACATGAATGCTAGGACCCAAAATTTCCAAGCAGAACATTGCCCAAAGCATCACACTGCCTCTGCCATCTTAGTGTCATTCAATAGTGCATTCTGGTGCCATCTTTTCGCCAGGTAAATGACGCATTCAACCATCCACATAATGTGAAAGAAAACATTATTCATTAGAACAGGCCACTTTCTTTTATTGCTCCATGGTCCATGCTGGTGCTCGCGTGCCATTTTGTAGTTGCTTTCTCCGGTGGACAGGGGGCAGCATAGGCACTCTGACCGGCCTGCGGATACGCAGCCCCGTACGCACCAAGCTGTGATGCACTATGTGTTCTGACTCCTTTCTGACATTGCCATCATTATCTTTTTCAGCAGTTTGTGGGCAAGTAGCTCTTCTGTGGGTTGGACCAGATGGGCTAGTCTTCACTCTCCATGCGCATCAATCAGCCTGTTACTGGTTCACCTGTTGTCCTTTCTTGGACCTTTTTGGTCGGTACTAACCACTACATACCAGGAACACCCCACAAGACCTGCCGTTTTGGAGATGCCCTGACCTAGTCATCTAACATCACAATTTGCCCTTGTTGAAGTCACTCAGATCCTTACGCTTGCCTATTTTTCTAGCTTCCAATACATCAGCTTCAAGAAATAACTGTTCACTTGCTGCCTAATATATCCCACCCCTTGATAGGTTAAATTCTATTTAGAAAATAACATTTGTTGCTTTGTCTCGTTGTCGTTATATTCCTTCAATCAGTCAAACAATTGTTTACAACCCAAAAATGATGTTTTTAATATTTGTCACTCTGTTGCATTGTTGTGGTGTTGCTATGTGGTTTAACAGGTTACTGTTTCAATACTAAATAACTATGTAATATTTACAGCTTCATCTTGAGAGCTGTGGAAGATATTTGCCAACAAATATATATATATACACTGGGAGGCCATGCAAAACAATATTTCATGTGTGTTTCTGTATTACATTGTATTTTTATTTTGTGTTACTTAATGTAACATTAAGGTAGAATTTGGAGATAACGGGCATGTTAAATCCCAATGAGAACAACTGCTGTGGTATCCAAAGCGACAGTCTCATGTTCTAAATATGAATGTCTCTTTTTATATAATCTAACAACTCCAGTAACAATTTTGCTTAATTGCATAATTGCACTGATTTTAGTGTGAGCTCTTCTAAAATATAGCTTATGCTGGCGTTTACTTTTCTTTTTAATAATGTGGATTTCATCCTTGGAAGATGAAGAAATTGTTAAATGCAATGAGCTCCTGGACTGTGATTTATATTATGAATTCTGGAGTGTTGTTGGACATAGCACTTATATAATTAGCTGGTCTGATACATCAGCATCATATTTTTTCTTTTTAATGTGACCACTGAAAATTAGTTTTCTATTTACTAATTTCTTGCAATTAATAATTTCCCAGAAAATTGAGTAATGCACTAAAGTTTAATTTTTACATGAGCAGCTATTAGTTTGGCACTTAATGTCAAAACTGATGCTCCCTATGTTTTACTTCTTACTAGAAGCCAATACAAACAGTGTTATCTTCCTTAGGGTGTCTGTGTTTGACAGCAAATACAATTTACAAAATATAAAATGTTTATTTTGCTGTCATGAAATATTGGCTCTAGAAGGGGAAATTGTATAAAACATTATATCTAGTAGAGACCACATTCTTCGTAGGTTTAAAGAAAATATGTTTTAAACACCTTTCCTCGATATTCTCCTGCAAGTCCAATTGATAAGAAGTTAAGCGCAGTGGTCTCCCCAGCACCTATATCCCGGGTGCTCCACCTGGCTGTTTTTAATTGCCACCCGGCTCTTTGAGCCCAACAGAGTCCTATTATCTATAATATAGATGCCTAGTGGCGTGTGTTAGTCTGTGTGTGTGTGTGTGTGTGTGTGTGTGTGAAAAAAAAAAAAAAAACAAGCTGCATCGCCACCTGCTGGGCAGAGTTATACACTGACCTACTAAATTCTTAGTGTGTGTGGAAAAAAAAACTCAGAAAGGGCTGAAATTTGGTATACTAAGATGTATTTAATTTGTTAATTGTTAAGTGTTTAAAAAGATTTAAAAAAAATATATATATATTTCTTGAAGGAGAAGGAGAAGTGACAGTTGGGAGTGGTTGGTGGTTGCCGGGGGTGACAGTTGGGAGTGGTTGCCGGGGGTGACAGAGCGAGAGGAGTGTGATACTCATGACCGCTGAGAGAGATCCCTGTGTCTGGATAGATGTGGCGATGAAGATGAAGGATGAGGTGATGGAGAAAAATGATGAGGTGGTGACATGTGGACAAAACCACGTTAAAAAAGGGCGCTTGCGTCGGGAAGTAACGCTCTTCCCCTGAGGAGGCCTGGGCTAGGCCCAAATGCATGACAAGAACCTTTTTAACACCTTAAGTAGCTTGATTTGACTAGAATGCATGAGTATCATGCACGGGTTAACTTGTAATAGAATAAGCCTCTATTTCTCATATTAGAACAGGCACTATGTGAGGACTACAGCCAGCAGTGTGTGTTAGACCACTGACCACCAATCCAACCAGTCCTGGCAGTTGTGGGCAATACCCTCCAATGGAGAACACTGTAGTGGTGTCTTTGTTAATAGGCTACTTGATTTAGTACAGCTTGTTTGTATACACCGAAGGCCACCTTAGGAAAGATAATGATTTTGGGGTTGAACTGGAGTTTGTACAATAAGTTATTATAACGCCAACTAATGAACTCTTGAAATGCCAAAATGTTGTTAAAATTATGTAAGAAACTATACAAATGGGTTATATTGTGGGGAGTGGCCTTTGTTGTTTCATTCTCCCCAATTAAATGTTCAACCTAGTTCTAGGCTCAGATCTTTGGACTGTATGCATTCATTCGCCACATTATCAGGTACACCTTTTTAGTACTCTTTTAAGACCCCCTTTTGCCCCAGAACAGCCTGAATTCTTCATAATATGGATTCAACAAGGTGCATGAAACATTCCTTAGAGATCCTGGTCTATGTTGACATGATACCATCTCGCAGTTGTTGCATATTTGATGGCTGCACATTCATACTGCAAATCTCCTGTTCCACCACTTCACAAAAAATGCTCTTGGATTGAGATCTGGTGACTGTGGAGGCCATTGGAGTGCACTGAACTCATTGTCATGTTCATTGATGACGTGCATATGGTGTGTTATCTTGCTGGAATTGGCCATTATAAGATGGGTAGACTGTGACCATAAAGGAATGGTAGTAAACGTAGAAGGTAGGCGTACTGTGTACCTCTTGATATACAGCACTCTGTTAGTAATCATAACCCTTTTAATATTATTTTGTTATTTTTATTGGGAGGAGAGATTCATGTTGTAGAATAACATTAATTTGGTATGATCAGATTTATGTAAAAGTGGTTAATATAATTGTTGTTTTACAATAATGTGCAGCTTACTTTACCCTTTTCTTGATTTTTTTTATTTAACATTTCATTACATTCATGTACATTTTACTTTCTAATTTTGTATTTGACTACTGAACTACTGCCTAACTTATGTTCTACATGCAATTCTGAATTGTTTTGTTATGCTGTTTGCATGGACAATTGCACATTACCACATCTTGGTTATATTCAGCAGCTGTTATACCTGCACTTCCATCGTTGTGTAGTTTGTTTTCTTTGTTTGTTTGTACCGCTATGGGTAGCTCCAAGCTTTTTATTTGCCATAGGTGCTTTCTGCTGCACAACCAGTTCTGGTTCTACCACTTAGGGGTATATTTACTAAAGTGTGGGTTTGAAAAAGTGGAGATGTTGCCTATAGCAACCAATCAGATTCTAGCTGTTATTTTGTAGAACACACTAAATGAAATCTAGAATCTGATTTGTTGCTATAGGAAACATCTCCACTTTTTCAAACCCGCAGTTTAGTAAATCTACCTCTTAACAATGTTGTGCCGCTGCTTGTTTCATACTCTGACAGTATTCCCCGCCTTGTCTTGGTTTTACACTGCAACAGCTGGAACTGGCCAATCACGTGATTCCTTTTACGTGGATAAGGTTGGATGGGAGCCACATGACAGACATATCAGTTTCATGGTTTCCCTTCTGCATGTTAGTAGAGTCAAGGTGTGGCTGGCACAGACACTCCTCTATAGCTGTTCCTCGATGATATTCATAGTAGATAATCTGTTACTAATATTAGCAGTTGTTAATAAATAACATCTTACAGTATAATAATCACTTTGACTTATCTGAACTTGTTATTTACAGTAGTAATTTGACTAGAAGAAAATGTCCATAGCAGGCGTATTGCAGAATATTTTTGTTTTCTTTTGGTAAGCAAGCTTTTGGAACCCCCACCCCTTCTAGAAATCCGGCTTTATGGAATATGCTCATGGTTTTACAGCACGTTGATAAAGGCTAAAATAGAGTGAGTCCTCAATGTAGAGGTTTGGTATCCCCAGTGTTTTTTTGGCAGTGTTCTGTTTACTAATAAGTAAATTGAAGCTTTGCCGACCATGCTGGAGGGAAAATATGCATAGCTATGTATATAGCATTGTTTGTTATTCTCAAACAAGCATGGGTATAGCCAGGAAAGAGGGGGGCAAATTTAAAGCGGAATTCTGGAGTCAGCCGGATGTATCAAATGGCAGCCTTTTAAAATGGCTCCAAGAAGAACTAATTATACACATGTCATTTAGCAAGCTAGTTTTGTTACAGTACTACTCTTGCGGTGGTGAATGAATTGCTGTAACTTTACTTGTATTATTTTATAACATATATTTATGTAAGCAAGGTCATGATTGATTGTGTTTGCCACTATAAGAATTCTGAGCCCCATGGATGCTGCTGATGTATTTGGTTTAAGTAAACTTTTATGTAACAGCCAGTGTGCCGGCCCAGGGGGCAATGCTACTTTTGCCAGCCCGCCCCTACTGGACAATAAGATTGTTCAAGCTGGTGCCTTTAGCCACTCCCGCGTCTGTATTATGTACCTCACTGAGGTTCAAATTCAACTAAAATGTGTTGTCTCTGCCCTCTTTACATGGCTTGCACTATTCTCCAAGCAATGTATATAGGTACTGGACAACAAATTGTGTTTCTAGGTGTACCTCACTGTTCTGGCTTTCTCACAGCAGGGTGTATAGAGAACACAGGCACTATGTGGAGAGCTTTTTATTTTTCTGTGTAATGCCAACCATCATACATACTTATTTCTATACCGATTGGCACCACATATTCGTTTTGGCACCCAATGTGGCTGAGCACATTGGTTGGCTTTGGTACCAGATTTGGCTTTGCATATTGGCTTTGGCATCAGATTTGGCTTTGCATATTGGCTTTGGCATCAGATTTGGCTTTGCATATTGGCTTTGGCATCAGATTTGGCTTTGCATATTAAACTTGGCATCAGCTATGGCTAACTCCAGAGCCTGCCCTGTTTACTAAATGGGAGCTGAACCTGGAAGCTGCTGTCCAGGCATAGCAGTCAGTTAAGCTTCAATGGACATCTAGCATAGAGTCAATGATGGTAGCAGGAGCTGTAGCTTTATGTCTAGGATACCCTTCAAACCATATACTCTATATTAGATAATCCACATTATTTCACTCCATTTTGAAAAAAAAACCCTAATATCTGCCTTTGTGCTTACTCCTTTAGAGGAGTACTACAACCAACGCATGTTAATTTCTATTAAAATATTTGTTGCAAATTAGTTGTTTGGATTAGGTGCCAAAAAATCGACCTGTGAGCAATTTGGTCACACATTGAGGATCAGATTGCACCGATCTGGCAGTTTAGGCGCCTTACCTAACAGTGGAAATCTGTACACACGCGCACTGGTCCAACTTGAAGTACCCACTTCAGTAGCTTTTATTGGGGAGGGTCATGTGTAGACCTGATTTTATGGGCATACTGGATTTTGAGGCCACACACTGTGCTTATGTTGGCCAAATGGATCATCTACTACTATATTGTCCTGCAAAATCTCCACGTTCGGGTATCATTAGGATATTTAAAGGTGGGGATGGGGTGTAAGAATTACCCCCTGTGTCAGAACAGTAATTGGCATACGTACATAGAGGATGCCTGCAGAACGTGGACAAAGCAAGGGGGCTCTACATGCTCAGGTTTTGTATGATAATAACAATAATTATTTTTGACATGTTTGTTTTTGTTCTATGTTTGTCATTCTAGTGCTATACATGGGTCTAATACATTTCTTATGTTGTACACTTGGAATTGCAATTTACCATATTCTCTTTTCTTCTAGTGCATTGACATGAAAATATCTGTTTAATTGATAAATGACACATACAATTAAAAAAAACAAGTAAATTGTAAAACCTAATTAGCACTATATTGATATTTCTTCAGGCAACATGCTTAAGGTGTACAGTTGGCGTAATGCAGTGACAGGGAAGATCTAGTTAATGCATGAAAGAAAACATCAATGGTTTCTGTTGGTGTGGTTGTGTTGCAAAATTCTAAGGCTGAAATTAAGATTTTACAACACGTTTCTACTTTTCTCATACTAAAGCATGTTACCTGTACAATAATATATACTTTTATATTTTTACATGGTTTTTCATGCGTCACCCTTTATTAGATCCAAAAAGGTGGAAGTGTGTAATAAACAATGTGAGCATGGCAGAAGTGTGCTAAAACTTATAGAGAAAAAAGTAAAATGATGAAAAGCAATGTTCGTTCCTATCCCTATTCATGAGCTAACTTCCCTGCAGAAATCCAGGTGTTCACATAACCGAGAGAAGGACGCTGTGATGGAATTATGATGCTGGTTGTCGCACAGTCGCTCACATGGAACAGCACTGTGGGTACAGGCCCTTTTTAGTCTGAAACAACTTAAATATTTATTGAAGAGCTGTTGTAGGCAAACTGTTAATGTTCTCCAGTGGTGGCAAAATCTTCAGGGATTTACTGGTGAAACATTACGCTATTTACTGTCCGTTATGTGTGTAAATGATTTCCGTAAAAAATATTAAAAGGAGTTGCTGTCAATCTTTTACTTTATGTAAGGGGAATGAAAATGGTTTTAAAACAAAGCTGATGCAGGCATGTTACACATGTGCAGTGACCTTTTGGTCCATGAAAGCCTAATGCTATCTGACTTTTATTACCTGCCAAATTAGGTAACCCCTACTGATTTACTGTGTAATTGTGCTGCTAATGTACCTATTAAGCTTGGGAATGGAATCCGTGCAGTGCCGGCCTTGGTTATTACATCTATTGTTCTTTCACTATCTAACCATACTTGGCAGGAAACCCAATTTGAATTGAATACATGTTTTCATATTTATATAACCAAGCCAAAGTCTAATTCCAGACAATGCTAATGGAACTTTTAAATATAGAATGCACATAGTACTGTATGAAAGTCCTTGTTTGAGGAGAGAATGAAAGAAAAAAAATGCTTGGTGTAGCCCTACCCCTGTGACATTCTGCAGTACGAACACAACACATTCTTGGTATTATTAAAGAACCAGAATATTTCACAGTAGGGAGACAAAGCAATAACCATACACAAATACAAGTAGAGGCCTGAAAGAGAGCACTAGCCACTAGAGTTTACAATCTAACTAAATTGCTCATGCCTATTTAATACTATTTTAGTAAATGCATTAAATACTCATCTGTGTGTGATATATGTGTGTGTATATGTATTTTTTGGTTTAATGGATATACTGTAATCTGATAGTGTAACCATAAAACACTCTTGTCTAGTCGTAGCTTTCCTTGTGTAGTGCATATTTCCGCTAGGTATGTTTTGCCATAATCGCATGGGGTACTGCTCCAATACGGGGAAGGGATCAGTTGTCCGTTACACAGTAGTCAGTTCTCTGAGGTCAAATGGGAAGAAGTGTCTCTCACTTCACAATACTTCCTTAATTCTGATGACCCAGCAAAATTATACAATGATGATATAATGTTAGAGGAAAACGCTTAAATACTCATCATTTGTTCTTAATACTTGTAACTCCCTAGTAATAAAGCATTTGTAACATGTACAGTAGACATTGTGTTAAAGTTTCAGTGACCACCAAAGATCTAAGCTTGGTTTTATATTGTGTAACTCAAACAAACCATGGATATGTTTGACTTGGGACTTTGCTATTGGCATGGACTTTTAAAGACCTTTTGGCACCCAGTATACTTGGATACCATACCATTTAGAGGCTGACACTCCAATGTGTGCCAGGGCGCCCTTGTGTGTATTGCTCCATGCCATTGCAGCTGCTCTGTCATGGTTCATCTATCCAGAGAGAGAATTGTCTCTTTCAAGGGAAAATTATCAGGTAGTGAGGAAGCTGCTGAATGCAGGGAGGCAATTGGCTGTAAACTGCTGTGTAGACCTTACAGAATCTGCTGGCACTATGTAAATAAATGTTGATGATGATGACCTTACAGAAGAGAAAAGGTCATGGCTGGATTACCCACATAGTATATTAGCTTTTCGTCTAGTGCCCATTGGATGTGTTGGCAAGTGTCACAGCTTCCAGAATCCTATGCTTGCAAGTTTGGGAGTTGGGGTTACTTTTTTCAGTGGTACCACCGGCTGGTGCATGTGATGATTTTGATAACAATGATTATCACCTGGGACAATTCGTAATTTAATGGCAGCTCGAGAACAGCCACTGTGAGACAGGTTATGTTACTAACATAACCTGTAAAATAAGCATTATTTTTAATTGGGGAATGAGATGTAACAAAAATGCTGGTACAATTAATATGGGAAAACTTCTGTTATGAACAATGTCCTTTTTGTTGTCAAGTAAAGGTCACAGTGACAAGGGTCAAGGATCGTATCGGACAATTTTACTTGTTTCAAGGGGCAACATTAAAATTGACCTTGTTTAAAAATTAGGTTGCTCTCTTCCCGCAGTATATTCTACGCACATTACATTTTTTAAAGAACTTTTTGGGGTCATGACATACCTCGGTTATGCCATGCCTTTCAAATTGATAAAATATCTCAGTGAGGATAGAAGTATGTGTGCCACCAGTTGGTGTGAGGATAGAAGTATGTGTGCCACCAGTTGGTGTGTGGTTATGTAACAAAGGGAGCGCGCCATGACACCTGGGAGACACATTTTTTTGTCACCCCACCTCTATAGTAATCTCTCTCACTTCTGTAGTAACACATTTCGTCCCCATCCCTACCCTGTAACTCATGTCACACCCTTCACCCCTGTAGCAGCACATTTCCCTGCACATTGCTTTACTCATACTTTGCAACATTTGAGATCTCCCCTGCCGTGTCCTGGGGGCGTGACCACAGAAACCTCATCATTAGGCCCTGCCCCTTTGCTGTGAATCGCGTCAATAAGCCTCACCCCCACCCACTTCACTAAGGAATTGGGCAGGATGCAAGAGGTTGCCCTAAACTCCTGGGACTCCGGGAGTTCTCATGGAAATTCCCAGAAATTCTGGGAGAGCCGTCAACTGTGAGTTGCCTGCCCTCCCAGGGAATTAAACCTTGTCCACTGTAGTACAGTGGCAGTGAACCAGTGTGCAGTGCATTTATTTCGTTTCGCTGCAAGATGTATCTCGCTGACATATGGGCAGGTTTCACTGTACCTCATACTTTCCAACTTTATGTTGGTCACATTCGGGAGGGCAGGAGAGGTGTATTGGCGGAGGTAGTGGGGCTCCGCAAATCGTGCCATTTTGGCGTAATCCATGTTAAGGGTCAGCGAGGGGCGGGGCCAAGGTGACGTGATTCCCAGATAATCTCGTCATGCCGGCTTTAATCTGCCTGCCCCCTTGACTAGTAAAGTGGGCAGATGTGAGAGGATGCCTTACTCTCATGGGATTCCGGGAGACCTACCCGGAATTTGGGAGTCTCCCGAATATTCCGGGAGAGTTGGCATGTATGCTGTATCTATGGGGGTGGACCACCACTGTCCCAGTGAGACCCAGTACAATACGTAACAGGACCGGAATATTGCCATACTTCTGTCTTCTGTTTCCATGCATATTTCCTGCTTTGTGCAGACAGTGTGTTAGACAAGCCTGTGCACACTTTTACTGTTAATTTGGGTGCTCAAGGGTCTGATTTATATGGAAAATAAACATGTTAAAGACTTTGGGTGGAAGAAAGGTCCTCGCTGTCTTGAAAAACCAGGACACACCAGCTCTAAATTCTGCTTATGTCAGTGGAGGTGCTGGTGTATTGTGCCGGATTTCACTGTGGAGATGATCAGAGGACACCAAACTGTGATCCTACCTATAGGACAATTTGTCCTTAATATTAGTTTGGCGTGATATTTTGATTAAGACAAAAGTAGGACCCATTTGTGAGGTGAGGCATTTATTTATAAGTACAGTAGCTAAAACCCACTGACATTCTGACACTAGTTTTCACAATAGGTCCCTGCAGTTTAAATAGAGTTCACTAACTTCTGCACTAGCTGTGTGTTCCCTGCGTGAAATCAGCAATAGGTAATATCAGACTATGGTTTTGTGCTTCTTCTTTTTTGTATTGTTTGTTGGAAGAAACGCTAAATATTTTGCACGGTTCAGGCCTGTAATTTATTTTACGTTTTGACAAGTAATTGGGTCTGATTCACAAATTACATCTCTGTAATAACCAGAAACAAATGATTTGCAAAAGCCATTTGTGGCCGGGTAATGTTTCCTCAATCACTACGACTGCAGAGGAAGCTGTACGGTCTAGCCACAGGAATAAATGAAGCATTTGCCGATTCAATCAATTATTCGAGCAATGCCACCATTCTGTATATTGCATTACTCCTAGTTTTCAGCTCATTTTTTAGGATATTTATTAAATCATTTTGTGTTTGTAGTATGCAAAGCTTAATTAGCTGACCTTCTGCTCTAACATATAAATAGAATGGCAATATAAAAAGAACACATCAAATACAAGTATCTAGAGCAACTAATGTAAGGTTAAAGTGTAAGAAAATATCTTGATCCATCATAGTTCAGCGGTTAGTTTCCTGTCCAGGTGCATGAACTGATCACATGGTATCTGAAGGTGTTAACGCAATGATGACCAACCTCCGAAACTTCACTTGCAGCTACCAGCTCATTCCAGCTGAATTGTAAGATTTGTCTGTTATAATTTGTGAAACTTGTTTAAAATTCCTGCTAATATGTTATTACAGATAGGTGTCTTTCTCTGGTTATATGTATTGATTCCCCTTAATCTCAGTGATAATCTCAGTGTGCTGCATTTTTGCAGGATAGAGGAATGTACAATGCGGCCCCCAGAAGTGTATCAGGTTGCCTATCACTGTGTTACAGGAACATATTATCTGGTTGTGGAAAAACATCTATCGTCCAGACCTAAAATGCTGAATTATTTGTTCCAAAACATGAAATTTGCTGTTCCTGTATCCAATTCCTAGGACTGGGAAGGCCTGGCCACTGAGATTTTTAGGATTCTTTATTAAATATGTACAATATGTAACTTCCCAGTGGCAATTCTGCAGGCTTCATGCAACCATGCAGAAATTTGCAGTTATGATCATCATAGTTGCAGAAAAATAGTTAGAAAAAACAAAAAAAAAACCCACTAAAATGTGTGGTATTCAAGATAAATCTGGTTTTGTTCAATTATTATTTTTCTTTTTTTTTTCAAGACTCTGCTTTGTTCTTATACTAGTAAACTAAATACAGTAAAAACAATTTCCAGAGTGAGTGCAGTACAGTTACTGTTTGTATGTGGGGGAATAATGAGCATCATTGTAGTACTGGTAAATTCCATGAGAGAATTATTGGACTACATACACGTCTTGCTTGTATTTAGCTGTTTGTATTCAGTCTAAACTACAGTCATTGTATGAATGTGATATGAAGGGTTTGGAAAGTCATAGAAACAGTTCTTTTGTGTGTATGTATGTGTGTATATGTATGTGTGTGTATATGTGTATATATATATATATATATATATATATATATATATATATATATATATATATATATTAAAACTAAGGCAAGAGAACAGTACATCACAATCTTTCCTAGCTGTTTCCTTATTTTATGGGAGATATAATGTATATGTCAAAATATATGAAAAATAATTGGATTCTAGGCCGTATCCCTTTAGCAATTTACTCATTGCTGAATTCCTCTGAATTTCTGGTGGTGCATGAAACAATCCATTTCAATGTGTTCAAGCAGTGATCTGATTGCTGAGTATAAGTTTTTGTAATAATTACAATCTTTAACGGCAACTCTGACTATAAGAACATAAACCTAATCATGGGGTTAGTATATTAACTAACAAACTATCTTATTTTTCTGTTTGTTCCATCATTACATGTATAGCAGCAGGCTGAAAGCATTCTTGTATACATTCTAAGACAAGAGCACATTAACTATACTGCTATTTCTTTGTAGCTGAAAAACATGTAGACACTATAAAGGTTTATTGACACCTACCTGCTATTAATGTGCTTTTTAGTGGCTAACACCTGATGAGCGCATTTAAAATGATTATCAATGGTTCCTCTCCATTGAGTTCTAAAATCTTAATCCAAATTTAAAATTGCAGAAAGTGGCTCAAGCTATTTCTCATGTGTTAGCACAGGTCACCATGGCACCCATAAATACACCCTAGTGTCCAGTGTATAGGGCAGAGCCGGATTTAGACCTCATAGGGCCCTAGGCAAGATACTGGTTTGGGCCCCCCCCCCCCCCCCCGCCCAAAATTTCTCTGGCATGGCCCCTCCGTTATTTAACTTACCTTCTTATTGGGCTTGTTTACTCGATGGCGCACTGCCGCTGCTCCTCCTCTCTGTGCTCCTCGCCGACTTTTCACTGAAAATTATGTCGGGAGTGATGTCATCACGCCCGACGTCATTTTCAGTAGGAGAGAAGGAGAGGAGACTGCCAGGTCCCGACAGTCTCCTTTTTAGCGTTATGCCAACGGACAGAGGGGGATGGCAGGCGGAGGGGAGCGCCCCTCTGCCTTGCCTACCTCGCTCACCGTTGGCTCTGGCAGGGCCCTCTGGGTACCCCTGGGCCCTAGGCAGTTGCCTAGGGTGCCTAGCGGGAAATCCGGCCCTGGTATAGAGCACTTGACCATCACTGGGTTTCCATGTATCTCTACTGCCCTGTCCTCAAGCATTGTCTGGGCCGGGTCTCATGTGGGGCTAGCTTACAGAACAGGTGGATAGTTTTTTCGTAGAAATTGGCGGTGCCTAAGTTTTGGCCTTGGCTCCTAATCTTTGAGAAATTATTTGAGCAGTGCTTCCTAGTCATGAATTGGATCTACCGCAGCACAAGTTATAGGGTCCTAGACACCCCCACAAACTGGTGGATGCACAGATAAACTCTAAAGAACAATGATTGCCAACACTAGCACTTCACTGAATTATAACTCTGTTCACAAACCTCAGCAAGGAGGGAAGTCTGTAGAAATATGTGAACTGTGTAACGAGAGATGAGGCCAACATATCACAAAGTGATAGCCTTGGTCGGGAAAAGACGAAGTAATGACCACCTCTCAGTTATAAGGAGAACTAGATGTGCCTTGGCCATTGTTCTCCATGAAAGAGGCACTGTGTCTGATTCCTTAGTGAGGGCACTAGTTTTTAGTGAAATGATAGACTGCATTTTTATAAATATTGATTTGGCCCATAAAATGGCTGCCTCGTCTGTAGCAAAGGATACTATATATGTTCTCCATATGAAGATTGTAATTTGTTCACAAAAATTAAAAAAAAAAAAAAGAAAAGTTATCACTGTTCAAATTGTTCTGTCTAGGTTACTTGAATGTTTGCTTAGGCAGGTTTTCATCAAATAACACTTTCTGAAATTATTTTAATTTTTTATTAATCTTTATAGTACTGCCTTTATTGTACAACTATCAAATTCCATTCACTTACATTTTCTTTGCCACTTCTAATTTTTCACTTTGCCCGCTGTATGTATATAACTATGGTTACGTGACTTAAAAATAGGTCCTTTTTTAATATACATTATGATATCCCTTTCGACACAGTAAATTTTTACAAGCACTGAAAAAAAAATATTGCATTCCAAACTTACTTAAGGTTATGAATTTATATAAAAAAAAATATTGTAATAGCAATAATAATGTTTATCTCCCATGATCAGAAAGTAACTAGTAATAACATTAGCAGTCAAAGGATTACTGAGGAGGATTCCATTGGGCAGCGACATATTACAGCATAGCCTATATCCTTACAGATATCACAGGAGGACCGATAATAGCAGGACAGGTTTTTAAAAACATTTATTCCTTCATCATATTTGACATTTCCTATTTAGTGTTAGGCGCCACCCCCACGGGACGCTTGCCGTCTCACGGCATGCGCGTTTGTAGCCGCGGCCCCTCTATCTGTCGGAGGTCAGCTGCATCTGATCGCCAGATTGTCTCTCCCCAATCAGGGCTAACCTACATATGTTTATAGAAGCCTCTGGCACCTTCAGGGTGCTAGAGTATTGGATCACCTCCTACTCCAGCGTTCTCCTTGTTGCTCCCGTTCCCTGCTTTTGTTATTGGCTCCTGACTGCCCTTTTGGATTACGATTTGGCACCTCTTCGCTTGCTCTGGTTTGACCTCTGGCTTGTTCTGACTATTTTTGGATCCTCATGTGTACCTCTATTACTGGCTGGTTCTGACTCGGATTGTTTGGACTACTCCTGTCATTTGCCGCTGCTACGCTGGTGACCATCTCGGAGAACTGTAACCTTTGCAGCAAAGTCCATACACTAATTCCGCAGCGCTGTACAGAGAACTCATTCACATCAGTCCCTGCCCTATTGGAGCTTACAGTCTAAATTCCCTAACTTACAGAGAGAGAGAGATTAGGGTCAATTTGACAGCAGCCAATTAACCTACTAGTATGTTTTTATAGTGTGGGAGGAAACCCATACAAACACTGGGAGAACATACAAACTCCACACAGATAGGGCCATGGTCGGGAATCAAACTCATGACCCCAGTGCTGAGAGGCTAACCACTAACTGTGTCCATGTACTCTACAAGAATAATCACATTTTCTGTTTCCTAAAGATGTGTATTCTATGTGACTGGTTGCATATTCGTACACCTGTGTAAATGGGAATGCATCTTGGTAAAAAAAATTGTTGATTTGCGGTTACGAACATACACTGTACACAAGTATGTGCTAACAAAAAAATGAAGAAAATGTGTTCCCTTCTCTTTTTTATGAGGTTTGGGGTGATTACTATTGAACAGGCTCTGCCATTTATTTAAATTTCGTGATGAAATCGTTAGATGGACCTCATATGTCATTTCAGTGTGTACGAAAATCAAATCTTTGCTCATGACAATATGGCTGTGAAAAGTCGCTGTCCGGACGGTTGGTCTTTGGTTAATCATCTAAGACGTGACTAGTGTGTAGGCATTAATCATTCAAGTGATCGTACCTTTTGATTGAAGGTAAAGTCATTGTAGATAACACGTCGGTCAGAAAATTCTTCAGTGTGTGCCTAGCCTAAGACTAAGCAAGCCAAAATAGCCGCTGTCTTCCGACACAAGTACCTGGACTACTTACATGTAAACTACAGCTATGAGCCCTGATTTACACATGGAGCACACCGAGATACTCTTCAAATATGTTATGTGAAGGCTATACTTAATCTGATTGAACCTTCTATGTTTTAGGATATCTTTTGAACCTTCGCTCTGAAATGCCTAACAGTTACCCTAATACGCTTTATCACAAAATAATTGACTAAGTGCATGGCTTCGAACAGTTTCTCTAACAGTTTTGTTTGTGTATGGAAAGGAGAGGGTTGATTTTGGGCATTGCTAATCCCCCCTCCTATCGGGACCATTGAATAGGCCCAGATCTATCTATCTCCTCCCCTCTCCTCTGTGCACATTCATCTCATTCTGTTAACGGACTTGCTTGGACAGCTTCCTCTGGAATGTCTGCATAAATAGTAGCTCTTTCAAACTGTTCCAGCACCCCTGTGTTTTGACGGTCTGAGGAATAACCAAGTCGTACTTGAACAGTATGTTGTGGCTCGTGGTCTGCTGAGAAAGAAGTTGGGGTTTGTATTGTACATTCCAATAACTGCCTGAACTGTTACAACAAATGTCTGAAATAGAGGAAAGATCTCATTTGTGTGGAGTCAACTCAGTGTTCTAAATTCAGAAAAATAGTTTGCTAATGGGACCCACTACCCTTATTATACATAAAGTGTTTTTTGTTTATTTGGTTTTTTTTGTACGTTTTATAAAAATGCATGTAATTTGGGCATAAGCACATCCATATTTCAACTACAAGCAGATCTGAAAAAACGTCTTATGTAATACGGATGTAGGTACACTCTGTATATACAGCACTTGCCTTCTGTAGACACACAATACACTGCAGGATATGTACAATACCTATGTAGAATAGAACGTCCCAGCAAAACACACACAAGAAAAATATAATAATTTGTCACCTGTCTTTAATATTGTCATTAATGGAAAAAAAAAATTTTTTCTTCATCCCCCCTGAAATACATTTATCAGGATGTTAGTATTGTCTACTGTACATATGTATTTTCACAGTTGCTATTAATTACAAACACATGTTTTAGCATGCGTTTGTGACTCGTCACTAATAATTAGCATTTACACTTCCCCTGTAGCTGGTGCAAGCGATACGTCTAAAGAACAGGTACCTCAGAGATGCCCAGCGCTTACATCGGACGATTGTGCGAGACCTTGGCATGCCCTTACTTTACTTAGTCTACTACAATATGTCTAGTTCCCTCCATGGTTCTACCCTTCAAATAATAGGCAATTGGAAGTGTCATTTGTGTTTGAATTTGAATTGTTTGTGTTCTCTGGCGTAAAGTTAGTCTGTGAGCATGCGCCAAGCAATTTCAGGTTACGGCACGCCTTACGCCAGAAGATGGATCAGGCCCAATGTGCCAATCTGCCCCTTTTATCTCTAACCTCCTCTCCATTCACACTCCTGCCCGCTCCCTGCGCTCGGCCAATGACCGCCGCCTCTCCTCCACACTGATCACCTCTTCCCACTCTCGAATCCAAGACTTCTCCCGTGCTGCCCCCCTTCACTGGAACGACCTCCCTCGCTCCATCCGTCTCTCTCCCAATCTGTGCTCCTTCAAATGGGCACTTAAAACTCACCTGTTCCTTTATGCCTACCAACCATCCATTTAACCTCTCATCTCTTCTGCTCATCCTCCCTTGACCCCTCTTCTCTCTCCCCTTTGATTTACTGGCTCCCTTTTGTGCCTGACTTTGTTTACCCTCCCTTAGGATGTAAGCTCGAATGAGCAGGGCCCTCTTCCCTCCAGTCTCCATACCTGTTCTTCTGCTCCGTCTCTACTGTATCTGCCCTCCCGGAGTTTCTGAAGTACTGGTACTGTGTGTTTATTGTTTTGTACTGTTCTACCCTGTATAGTCTACTGTATAGTCTACTGTTTGTACTGTGTGCGGCGCTGCGGAAAGCTTGTGGTGCCCTACAAATAAACGATGATGATGATGATGATAATGATAATAATAATAATAATCAGGCAACATCCTGAATACTGCATCTCCCTCCAGCCATATTTAGTAGTAACTGATACCTTTGTTTCATCAGAGTTGGTTTTATGTAATCTGTCCCTGTTTAAATAGCACCATAAAATATTTGCTAAATATCATAATACAAATGGAAAACATACAATTGTGAGTAGCTTCAGCTCTCTTGTCTTGGCTGTCTGTAAGGATTTTGGGATGTGTTCCTACACTGTAGATGTGCATGCACTCCAATTCTTATCTCTCATAAACTGTATAACATTGGTGGCCAGGCTAACAGAAGCTTAAACGTTCCATCTCCGGTCAGTGTGATTGGACAACCGCCCGGGTTGCTGGAAGCAAAAACCCAATTTGGCTTTTTGATCTTCAACTAAGGCAGTTGGATTTGTACGGTTATTGAAATCCTCATGGCCCATTTGCTGCTGGTATGTAGGGAAGACATGGAGTAATACACTGACATGCAGTCTGTCATGTTTGTTAGTCTTCCCTATAGGGCTTCATTGCCCAAAACTCTGTCGCATTAACAACTCATTTACCTGTTTGTTTTCTCTTTTGCTTCTTATTGGTTGTACGTTTCAGATGAAATCCAGTTTTTGTTTTGGGTTTTTTTCATTTACAATCCCCGATTGCTAATAATTTTACTCGGGATGTGTTCTAAACTTTTAATAGAACATAGCTGCATCTTTCTGTGACTTAATCTAAAGAGTGTACATAATGACATCAGTCCGAAAAGGTCATTTGTCCCCCTCATTCATCAGCACAGTGAAACATCACCTTCTACTTCAGCCATTACCATATTTTCATGACATTTTCCTCTTTGTTGCTGTCACTGTGTTAATGCCTCAGAACATACAGCCAAGTGCTAAGGTTAGACAACCAGGAATAAAAATGTAAAGGTCTGAGACAATTAAAAACTGAAATCCTGCACACAGAGTTCTTGTCAGAGTGACACGCTGAGCCTTTCCTTGTTCCCCAGTGTTTGTGTGAAGCGGCAATGTAGCTGCCACAAATCACAAGTGATGATGCAAGTAACTTTGCCCTTAAACCACATGTACCAGCGCTGGCAATATGATAATTAAAGCGAAAAGGCCATTACAAATGCAAGAAATGTATTTCCCGCACAGCTATATCCGGTGTTGCTTTTGCCTTACATCTAGCTTTGATATTTTCCTTCCCACTATGGTATGGAATATGTGACTTCTATTAACATCTGAAATGAGCAAGCTACAGCTCTGAATATGACACATTGTATACACCACAACCTACACTTCTCCATTCTCTGAAATGTTCATCTGTGTGGATCCTAATAAACAAATTATTACATTTGAGCAGATTGCAAATTTTAACCTCCAACTGATAAAAGTTCATTTAGACTTCCCGACACTGCAAAACCACATCCATAAAAGAAAAGTGTAACTGAAAATAATCTTAAGAAGCTTTATAACTTTTAGGCAAGACCTGAGTACATGCACTTATGTTTTATATGTCTCTGTGTTGCCGCTGCTAATACTCCCAGTTATTATTGCATGTAATACTAATTTATACCTATGGCGTGTGATTTGGTAATATTATGATTAAACTCTAAAGAAAACTTCTTGGGCAGATTAAAGGTAGTCACTTATGTTAAGATTGCTGAGCATTAAGATCTGTCTCTAGTTTTTCCGCACGTGAGGATGGCCATAGTAGACAGATTTGACAGGCAAGATCATATCCCATCAGGCATCAATAGTGCAGTCTGCCAATGTCCTCTCTCACATAATAGAAACAAAACACATTTAAATTGTTCTCTTCCATTTTATTGGTCTGTAGAGTGTACTTGTTTGTTCTCTTGCAATTTCCTGGAGACTCGTGGGACTCTGGAGTTGGCCTCCCTCCCAAGTGCCACCCACTTCTCGATTGAAGTGGGTGGAGGTGCCGCTTGATTCAATTTGTTTGTCATAGCCCAATCACCCGCTCGCTGAGCAGGTGGTGGGGACATACTGGCGGAATCACGTCGCCACTACACCTGTTTTTTTCCACCTCACAATCCCTCTGGGATCCCCTCCCACATTGCCCTAATTTGGTCTAAATCTGCCTAATTGCCCAATAAATTGGCAACATGCAGCAGATAAATCTTAAAACAAAAACATTTACTTTTTGTGTGTGTATATGTTGTTTATCTTCAGTGTATACTCACACGAATAAAGCATTTTGGGTCTGATTCATTAAGACACGCAGAACGAAAAAAAAAATTATTATTTTTTGCGTAAATCAGGCACACGTCCATATTCAGCTAGAAGAGGGTCTGTTGAGCACGGGTCTAGGTGCACTCTGCTCTAGCAGACAAGATGCTGCAGGATGCATCCAATACATATGTAGAATATAAAGTCCCAAAAGAACGCACAGAGAAAAAGTTCAATTTAATGTCACCTGTAATTATTATAAATTAAAATAAAATTTCCCACCCTCCCATAAAATATATTTATTAGGCTGTTATGAATGTCTACTGTACATAAAACAATGTATTGTTACAGTTGCTCCTGATTGCAGACACATGTTCCAGCATACATATACACACGTCATCACTAATAATCAGCACTTACACCCCATCTGTAGCTGGTAGAAGTGATACAACAGAAAAGCACCTACCTTTTAGAAACCAAAACCTTGAATCGGGTGCTGCTGCATGCGCTCGAACTTGGCACACCCTTACTGTACATTGACTATGTGCATACACCCATTCCCCTCCCTGTTCCGTCCATGAAATAGTAGGCTGTAGTCAGGGTCCTTTTGTGCTGGAAGAGGAAGTGGATGTTGTTGTGTTCACTGGTGTATAGTCCCATTCTAGGCATGCACAGAGCGATTTTACGCAAAATACGGCATTTACGTTCCTTAATGAATTAGACCCTTTTTCTGTAATTATGTTTGTTTTGTGTGCACATATACATATATAGTGAGGGCTACAAGTTCTGCATTGTATGGAGGAAAGTCCCGTGTTTTCACATGTTTTGTACAGGTGTATAAAGTGTGGAGCATACAGGACAATATTCTGTTTTCCCATTGCAACAGAACAACTATGGGATAGAAAAGATACATAAACATCCTTCTTAACCGCAAACACAGTATTGTCCTTATCCTCTGTGCATTGAATTGCTCCTGATATGTAGCTATTGTGGATCAGTCAATGTCTGCAGTATATGACTGGATTTATGTCATACTCTCCAACTTTTAATTTTTGATGTTTGGAAGATCCTGGAGGGGGGTGCGGTGAGAGTGCGGAAGGGGCAGGGTGCAGCCAATCGCGTAATTTTGGCCCCGCTACGTAGTCATCACTTGGCCGCAGGGCCAAAATGACGCAAATCACCGCAAGTCGCGTTATTGTCGCGTTATTGTGGCTCCCATCTTGCCCACTTCACTAGTTAGTGTGCAGGTTGCAGGAAATTTGGAATCTGATAAAATGTTAATTGTTTTTTATTTGCACTATGGACAAGTAGCAGGTCATATTTTAGCTACATTTTGACAATTGTTCTTTTGTGGATTATATTGTATAGACTATGAATTATGGGGAATTTTACAAATCAGAATATTAGAATGCAGAAGGCATATCCATATTAATAGTCAATACTAGTGTGCCTGATAATAATTACTCTGTTTTCTTCCATAGCTCTGACTATGCAACATCCCCACCAAATATGTTGGAATGAGCATAAAGCTGGGTATCACCTGAATCTTGTAAAGTGTTTCAGGTGTCACATAGCAATGCATGAACTTGTAAGAGGATTCCTTCACTTCTGCATATAATGAAAAATGTTCTGGGTAGCTGTAAAAATGTTGTTTCAAATCGATATATCAGTTTATTAAACCCAATCTGCTTTCCAAACAGTAAGGGGTCCCTGATGAAAGTTGTTCACTACCTTCTAGTATTAAACTGAGATTTAACCATTGCCCATTGGGGGGATATTGCAAAGTGTTTGAATTAGACATTGAAAATGTCCAGTGATTGGATCGTTTCTTATGTACTGAACAATCAGAATAACTTTGGTATAAGTTTTGAATGGTCCACATGTTGAAGCCACACAACAGTTGCCCTCTTTCATTGTGTTGCATATAACTGTATATTTGTACATAGTAGGAGTCAGTATAAATCTGATGAGGTTGCTTGTGGTGCTGGGCACTACGGCACTAATTAGTTCCTACCAATGCTCCTGACTTAAAAGGGATTTTCCAGAGTAAGTTACCCATGTCTTAAATACCCTCCCTTCTCAATAATGGTACTTTCAGTCTCGTACGCTCACTCTATTGATCAGGGTCTTGGCAATGGCATATTAACGGATCCTCAGCCTATGACCTTGGCACTGCCTGGATCACCCCATAGCAAGGATGATTTGGAACAGGAGTTCTAAGGCTTTCAATAAATTTCCCCCCACCAAAGTACTATTATTGGGAAAGTAGGTGATTTAGTACAGGGTTCCTTTTAAATAGGAGTGGGTGTACCCGTTGTTTTGTAACATTGTAAATCGATAACAAGTGGCAGTACAGGAGTTTCTATAAGATAGTAAAACTCTATTTTCGTTATATATTTGTAAACTTTCACAAAAGAGAAAATATTGGTTTCTGTAGATTACATTTAGAAGAATACTGTAATTGCTGATTACCTTTCTGCAGGTGTTTACCAGTGGTACAGTCAGGATTTGGTATGACTTTTCTGGTTTACAGTCATCAAGTTGAAACCTATCAGCTGGTCAATGGTGCAGTTGTACCTCCATGAAAGGTCTTTGCACAGCAGAAGTACATACAATAGTATACAATGACTATCTCCCATCACCATCATCCATTTATATAGCGCCACTGATTTCACAGCGTTGTACAGAGAACTCATTCACATCAGTCCCTTTCCTTCTTATTCAAATTAGTGACCCAACTAACCTCCAGACTTGTGTTTATAAACGGCCACATTAGGCTATCAAAGGGTACTGATCTCAATGAAAAAATCTTCCAGAACGATAACCATTAAAGTGCAGTATGTGTTTCTTCATTAATTAGCAGAGAGAACAATAAATAAAATTAGTGAAAGTAAAGTTCTTGTTCCCCTTCATTTAATAGTTCCATGACCCAAATATAATAACTCCCAATCTATTCTGTTATGTAGAAGACTTTAATAACTAGTTAGTTTTAAGTGTGGTTTGGGAAAAAAATTGCATAACTCTCGGTTTTTGCTAAACCTCATGCCCCAAAAATAGACTGTAACCTCGTGCCACTTCTTTCTTTATAAATGCTATTCATCTGTGCTGCTAAGAGCCAAGACTGATGCATTGTCAAGATGAAACATTTTAATTCTTTAGTGCAGAAAAGGCTTTAATTTGAGATTTATGGGTCAATGTTTGCAAACTAAACATTCTTATTGAGAATGTGCAGAGAAAATGTCATGCTGCATTGGAGAGCGGGATAAAAGTTTGTATGCACTGAAAGTGAGCAGATGAGAGTCCTTGTTAAATTTCTCTATACAAATTGCTTTCTGCCGGCAGCGTGAGAAAACTATCGTAACATGTTGATCGACCACTTTAGCAGCGAACAAATAATTTTTCTTTTTGCCCTTGTTCAGGATCAAGCACTTTTCCTTTCACACATGACAAAGTATTGGCAAATCAAACAAATCTGTCTCTTTCTATAAAGCAACATACTAAATGGAAAGGACTTTTCAAAGTAAACATGTATCCATTTTTGTGTAGTCTCTTCAAGAGACAGGAAGGTATGCGGTGCAAAGGAAAATTGTTTACCCTTGCATATTATTTGCCTCTTAATTATTTGCCTCTTAATTAGTTGGACTTAAAGCCTTTTGTTTATTTTATTTTTTTCTTCAGTATTTGGCTCAATTTTATGTTATGTATAATAAATCACTATGGATTCACCCCTGCAAAATTAGTTATTTTATCCGCCCTGTGTTTTATTGTGAGTTGTAGAGTTTCTTGTGGTGTTTTCAGCTTTCTATGTTTTTTTGTTAGTAAATTATGATCTGCCTAATTACACGTGAAACAGGTGGAAATAACACTTTTGAGACTAATATTTACAATTAAATATATATATTTTCCCAACATTAAAAAAAAGAACTAAAATAATAATTCCTATTTTGTTAGTTGAATTAATTGCTCTCACTTTTACCGGCTTGATTGATTTGCAGAACATCTATGGCTCTTTTTTTTTTTTTTTTTTTCCTTCACAATACTAGTTAATGTGAGTTATTCTTAATATACCTTTAAAGTATACTGTGGATCTTTAGGATGATGTCACACAGGCACTTTTCACTCCACATTAAATCGTCTCATTTAATCGCTCCAAATTTAAATGATTTCTATGAGTAAAACGGAGAGGATGTTAAATGAGCGCTTTAATTACTAGATAGGTTTTTAAAACGCTGACCGCAGCGTTTTGGACAAGTGATTCAAGCACTCAATAAAAACTCTCCATTTGAAATACCCTGTTACACAGCATTTTAAGCGCTTGTTATAAGGTTTAAAATGAAAGTGCAGCACTTTTCCAGGTGTAATAAAAATTCTGTACAAATGAAGCATAAGCGCTTCCACAGCTGAGCGTGTCCATGCCACACCGTCCTTGTATTGTATTGTGTGTGTGTGTGTGTGTGTGTGTGTGTGTGTATATGTGTGTAACATATATATATATTCTAGAAAACTGCGAACTGTAATGACTTGGCTTTCCTGCAATGCGAACAAACTATATTTCTATAAAACACTCTACAAGTCTGTATAAAATATACATCTATTACTTGCACATTTAGGAAAAGATTTGTCTTTTTTTTTTTTTTTGTTTATTTACAGATTAGGGAGCAATAAACCTCCGAAATAAACATCTTTTTTTAACCTTTTAATGAAAATATTCTATTACTGGGAAACAACATTTGCTTACTTGGAATTTGGGCTCTCAGGGGAGAGAATGGAATTCTAGGAACTAGTAATCTCCGCAAGTCCTGAAGATTGTGTTACCCTGAGCATATGTGTGTGACTGTTGCCAGTTATCAACAGGGGTAGTAATAAAAGTACATAGAATGTGACTGCAACTTCCCAAACATTAGTCTGAGTCAGTGATCTCTAAAACATGTATCTGATAAACTAAGTGTGTCTCTTGGCTCATTTCAGGCCACTCCTCTACCCTTATAGGACCACTAAACCCCAAAATGCCCATGTGTATGTAGCCATAGGTTTCAGTCACCTTTACACGTCACTGTGAAGCCTTTAAATAGCCAACCCACATACATTAATTGTCTCTGGTATGTACTGGAGACGCAGGGTCTGCATTGCGCATATATATATATATATATATATATATATATATATATATATATATATATATATATATATATATATATATATATATATATATATATATTAATAATCTTATTTAATGCCCACCAAGGCTTTCTCTGTGAACTTTAATGCAATTCATAGTTTTTACCCCATTGAGTTCTGGTACTGAGGAAGATTTGCTTCCCTCTGATCCACCTGAATTTGGAGGTCATAGACAAAATGTAGAGATTAGACTCCCATTTCTGCTGATGAATGGACCGCAGTAAGTATTAGGATAGAAAAGAACCGTTTATCTCCTGATCTTAGATTTGTAAATTGAGGTGGGAATTTATTAGTGCTAATCAGTAAAAGCAGCTTGCCCTGTAAATCAGCCTGGCTATGTGTGAGCTAATGACTCCACTGAATATGGAGTGCAATGAATTTCAAATGCATGAATATTACAATCAAGATGCATAGTGGCAAGTGCTCATCAGGTTTAAATGTGAGAAATATTCAAGCATCCAGAAGCCAGCAATAAATACTAATTTCACAGTGCAAGTAGAAGTGATCTTTACGGCTAACGCTACTTAGTCAGTGCCACAAGCCTGTTATTTTCTGGGTTGCGAAAGGCCAATAAACACTTCAATAGTATCTTGCTGTATTACTAGTTAGGGGACTGGTTTTTAAGGTTATGTACTGTTTAGGGTTATGTACTCTATCTCACTATCATAATACATAATGTGTTTTTATGGCATCAGAGACCTGGTCAATTCTATTGATCCATGTTTAGCTGAAAATTAAAATTGTAATGTGATGGAGAATGTAAGTATGGGTGCACACTACAGAAATGTTCTCATGTGTTATCTATTTTACCAACGACTGGAAAAGAAGTCCCGATCAGCATGCCGATTTATGTGTACACACTATACACGTTTTACAAGATTTACCTTCCGATCTGTGCTCTTCATCTGTCATAACCATCGGCTGAAATGATCGTGACTCTGTAAACTCTATGGAGATCCTGATCGTGAGTGTATACACACTGCAAGATTGGAACAACATTGATTTTTAGCCTGGTTTAAAAATCTCACTAATTGCAGTGTACATAATAATGTGATATCGGGCCAACTGGTCATTTAATCCTATAATTGGCTGAAATCACTGTAGCGTGTACCCAGCCTAAGTCTGTTAATATTTGTAACTAAAAGATAATATACAAAGGTTTCTTAGGAACAGAAAAGTGGTTTCTTCCGTGGGAAGAATGTGCTTTTCATTCTTTTCTTTATATCATTCTTACTTGTATTGCTTTGCTTTGTCTGCTCCTACCTAGATACAGAGGTATCCAATGAAGAGAGCAGAACTGTGGGGGTAACCAAGAGAAAAGATAATAAACTGAATGGTGATATAAATACATGTAAAAAAGGACAGAAAGAAGCTAAAAAGAAACAGTGTATTTAGTAGAAGTTGCTGGAGGGCACTAACAGAGCAATACATAAAGTAATCTGCAGGTGGAAGCCTGAGTCTGTATTACTGTGAGTGATTTGTATTGGTGTAGGTGGAATGGGGGGGGGGGGTATAAATTATTTATTGACTGTAAACTGTTCCCATATATTTCAGATTTGGCGGAAATAGATGGTAACCATTTATATTAATATAAATGGAGGACTAGGCAAAATACTTCCCATCTGCTCTTTGGTAACCTTGTTTTCCTCCTCCTATGCTCTTTGTAGCCCCAATGTCTTTCCTTCTCCTTCTTATACCAGTTGTCTCCACAAGTACAGTCGGTGACAGGTTAAATCTACTATGAGCCCAGTTCAGATCTGATCCACGGGCGCCCACTTCACGTACTCCTGCTTTGCGATTACTTGTCTATTCATAAATCATATTTTTTTAGAACCATTCTGGACCACTTTTGAATTCTATTTTGCATAAGAACATACAGCAAGCAGCAACAAGAATATTTAGACAAGGTGTTTGCAATATATAGTAACCAATCAACCCAAGATTACTTTATCTCAAGTTCTAATTGTACCACTGAGTTTTCATCCCTACGATCTGGCCCCTTTACAGGTGAATGAGAGGCAGTGGTCAGATGTCCTCACTTTACATAGTATTCCTGATCTGATGCATACAATGATTGACCTTCATGGAACCACCTTTCTGTCATGCACAGAAACTAAAACAAATCACAGGCCAATTGGTATATTGTAAAATATGTGCACTATAATTGCAATTTGATTTCTGACAGAAAGCTGTATGAACTCCGTTTGAACAGTCAGGGCTTGAGTTTTGAAATAATCAATGGCATTGTATAAAAATATAATATTGTATTGTGCATCTTTATTACTTTTATTATACCTAAAGACTTGGATAGAGTATATATGCAGCCACTCTAAAAATCTATTCACCATTAAAGAAAGAAAACAAACCGTTAAGCATTACCATTGTCTTGGGATCATCGTTGCTCTCAGCATAGATAACACAGTGCTGCCCTTGAATTTCCACTGTTGTGTTTTGTTCTGCTTAGATGGTTATGTTATTTTCGTTTATCTTGTACAAATGTTTATTTCTCAAGTGAAAACACTAAGATTGTTGCTCTGGTAATTTACATCTATGCTAAAGTGCTATTTATACTAGATATTTAAATATGTTTTGTGCTTGATTGCTTGCATAATGATATTTTTCCTGCATCAAATACTTTCTTTTAGTAAAGAAAGAAAATACATTTTTTTTTTATTTTCCCAATCACCTATATATTGTCTTCTCTACAGGAGCAGAGTCCCAGTAACCAGACGTCGATTGCCATGATGCAGGAACCTCCGGAGATGCTGGAAGAGACTGTCACTGTAGAGGAAGATCCTGGAACTCCCACTTCTCATGTGTCTATTGTCACATCAGAGGATGGAACCACAAGGAGGACAGAAACCAAGGTAATGAGTCATCCGTGTGTGTGTGTGTGTGTATATATATATATATACACATATGGCCCCTCAGTGGCCACTTTATTAGGTACACCTTTCTAGTACTGCGTAAGACCCCATTTTTTAACAGCCTTAATTATTCATGTGATGGATTCATCAAGGTGCTGGAAACATCCCTTAAATATTCTGGTCCAAGTTGACATCAGACAGTTACATTACATTTTTTTTTATCTGCACATTCGTGTTGCGAATCTCCTGTTCTACCACATCCCAAAAGTACTCTTTTTGTTGAGATCTGCTGACTGTGGAGGCCATTGGAGTACACTGAACTTGTTGTCTTTGTGACATGGCACATTATTCTGCTGGAAGCAGCCGTTAGAAGATGGGTACACTGTGGCCATGAAGGATAACCATGGTCAACGAAGACACTCAGGTAGACTGTGGCAGTTAAACTATACCACGATCACCAGCCTGCACCATTGACGCAAAGCAAAATGAATCTAAATTCTGACCCTGTCATCTGCATGTGGCAGCAGAAATCAAGATTTGTCAGATCAGGTGATGTTTTTCCAATCTTCAATTGTTCAGTTTTGGTCATCCTTTGCCTACTGTAGCCTCAGCTTCCTGTTCTTAGATGACAGGATACCCGGTGTGGTCTTCTGCTGTTGTAGCCCATCCACTTCAAGGTTTGACATGTTTTGTGTTTATAGAAACTCTTCCATATACCACTGTTATAACTCATGGTTATTTGGGTTACTGTTGCCTTTCTGTCAGCTTGAACCAGTATACCATTCTCCTCTGATCTCTCTCATTAACAAGGCATCTTCACACACGCACAACTGCCGCTCACTTGATTCTTGTTTTGTGCACCATTCTTTGTAAATTTTAGAGAATGTTTGTGTGAATTTCCCAGGAGATCAGCAGTCTCTGAGACGCTCCATCCAACCTGTCTGACACCAGCATTCATTCCCTGATCAAAGTCACTTAGGTCACATTTCTTCCCCATTTTGGTCTGAACCACGACTGACACTCTTGACCATGGGGTAAATGTATTAAGCTCTGGGTTCTTCAACACCCGCGAGTTCGGTGTCTTCGGCGTCTAAATTTAAAGCGGCGCTGCCTTGTAAAGGGAAACTTCCCTTTACAAGGCAGCGCCGCTTTAAATTTAAACACCGAAGACGCTGAACTCGCGGGTGTTGAAGAACCCAGAGCTTAATACATTTACCCCCATTTGTTTGTTGGAAATAAAGCTCCTCTCAGCAGCCTCTCACAGCTTTGTCTTTAGAATAGTAATTTTAAAACTGCAGATGGAGCACGAAAAAGCGCTCATGTATTCCAAACACAAAGGGGAGTTTAGCTTTCCCTTGTATCCTCATGCGGTATCAGTGCTGGCAATTGAGCGTTTTGCATGTTAAACTAGTGAAGGGCACCTTGCAGATGTTTCAGATGCATGTCTTCTAAATCCTAAACGAATATACCTGGCTCTACAAAATATATATTTAGTGTGCATTATATAGCAAAATATAATTGCTAAGCATAGTACACCCACTCCAAACACATACAGCCACCACTGTCCCATACCCAAGATACACAAACTTATTCACAGGATAAGTGCCAGCCCTGTGCCCATCTCAACAGCCCAATGTCCACTATATACTGCTTGTGCTGAGGAGTCTTGGTTGTAGGATGACAGTGCTGTGGTATGCTGTAAATCACCAATTGTAGAGTGCTATTGTAGAATACCTTGCCTTACGTGCACATGTTTTTCTGGACATTAAAAGTTAATCAATTATAAAATGTAAAAATAATGGAATGTTTAAATTTTAAATGAAATTATTGCTAATTTTTTTGAGAATTTTTGCAATAGAATAAATTTGTATTATTATTTTTTAGAAATATGTTCGATGTTTGAAGTTGAATGTGATTTTCTGAGCCCACTGACGTTGGACACCTCACATCTTGATTTACAGCTGAACATTGGGATGTCACTTTCCACTTGAGTTTACATACTGTTCCACTTGAGTGAATGTAGTGCTCATTGTGAAATGTATATGGACTCTTCTTTATACAAGATCTAAGCATTGGGGAATAGTAAGAAGGCATTGCTAGTAGTTAAGTATCCTGGCACAAACGTCTCGGATAAATATCACACCAAAATAGCTTAAGGTCAATTGTAAGGGTTACGTTTTTCAGGGCTTTCAACTACTTTCCCTCTGCCCCTGAATAATTGTTTTTCAGCTTTCACCTTCATAAACAGTTTGCAATTGGCAATTTAATTTTTTATTTTTTTTTGTTCTTTGATTCTTTTTTCCTATTAAAATTTTCCACAGGTAAAAAATCAAAATATTTTAAAACCTTATAAAGAAGATCTGTGAGGCTAGCTCAAGCCTAACATCCATTGGACTCTCCCGCAATGGGCAAAATCAGATGCTGACAATTAAATTAGGGTTACGTGTAATGGTGACATGACATCAACTGATCTATTGGTAAAGTTCCCTGATTTGACCCTTACACATACACTACATGTGCCTGCCAGATAGACAAAATTACTAACTGATTGTAACCTGACAGCCGGACTAAAATTGCAGCAATTTCCCATCTGACATGTCTGATCCTATGTCATTTGGCCATTTGCATGGCACATCACCATGTACACCCAGCCTATGTCATTCTAACATTCACATTTGGAATGGTTTTATAATACCCTGTTGAAAAATAATGTGGTGTTCTATTTGCAAAGTTGGCTTTTATCCCACAGACTTGGTTCAAGACAGTATTCTTAACATTTAATATGTGATAGTATCTGATATGACCACATGGCATTGTTGCATCAGACAGTTGGAGTCCCAAACTGACCATGCAATAAGTAGGGAAAGCGTAAACGATTATTCAGGGAATGGAATGAAACATTTTAACAGAAGCAATATTTTGTTGTGTTTGTAAAAAAAATATATTTGTTCTTCTCCAGGTTACAAAGATGGTAAAAACAGTCACTACAAGAACTGTCCGTCAAGTGCCACTTGGTCCAGATGGGATGCCTGTGATTGATGCCTCCTCTCCTATTAGTGGCTACACAGATTCCATTGACAGACGATACATAAAAAATGGGGAGCGTTTTATAAACCCACAAGCTTCCTCCACTTTGACCAGGTCCTATAACAACAGCTACACCGACTCTTATGGTGATCCTCATGAGACCCCATACCGACCATTCATGGCACATGAAAGTTATGGAGAAATGCCAGACAACTATGGAAGCCTTTCCCGCGGAATTAATTATCGCCCTCGATATGCATACACTCCAGGCAATAGTTACCGCCCTGAAGATGGCAGTTACACCCTCCCATCTCGTAGGGAAAACTATGTCCCCATTGCGCAGCCACAAGTGCCAATTGGCAGTAATGTGGACCTGAATCGGTCCCAGCCTGAGCGTTTCCAGCCAGAGCCATATGGTCTAGAGGATGATAACCGTAGTCTTGGAGCAGATGATGAAGGTTATGAATTGGATCCAGATTATTCCACGATGAATAGAAGAGTCCTTCCTGGCATGCCCTTGACGGGCAGACCCCACAAGGCAAGGTAAGACAATCTGGAATAAAGATTTTCACCATTTGTGGGCAGTGGTGCACTTTCATTTTCATTATATAGTTTACCCTACGAATGTCACAGTTATAATGTTAAAATGGAAGCATTGATTTGCTTCATATCTTGCCTTACAAGTCCATGTTTCCTAGTGGCTTGTTGTCTTTCATTTCAAAGTTATAGCATTGTCACTTTTTCGTTTTTATATTTTTTGTTAACAAAATGTTATTACATCTTTAATAACCGGGGGATAGAGTACAGAAAGAGAGGAGGGGGATCACAGTTCCCAGTAAAGCAAGTATTGCATCAAAAATCAAATGCAACAGTGTTTAATGAGTGACAAACAACAATCCTCACAGCAATTGAACTTCTGACTATAGAGTTTGAGGAGAACGGGACACGGGAGTTGTGGGAATGTTAGTATGAGAAGGAAGGGTGAGGGGGGGGGGGGGAGAACTGGAGATCATGTCGATTCTTAGAACTTTAGGCTAGAGGAGCGAGTGGCTGAGCTACATTCAAAGTGTGCACTCCAGACACTAAAAACCTGATTATATGGAGATAATGAATTCTGCTTGTGATGTGCTCAAACTTGTGTACTTGCCAGGCTTTGTTGACAGGAGCAGGTATTGTAGGAGGAGAGGGGGTCAGTTTTCTTCCAGTTGAGTGCAATCAAGCACCCAGATAGTATGAGGATGTGGCCTATGAGTTTCTGGATGTGTTTGGGAATATCTGGGGTTGGGAGTGGAAAGAGATAATAGGACAAGTTGGATGGGAAGCGTACCTGTATAACTGCACAAATTAGACTGCAAACTTCTTGCCAGAAATTCTCTATCTTGGGGCAGCCCCACCAAATGCCCTTTGCACCGCATTCTCGGCAGCATAGGTCAGAGGTAGAAAGGTATATTGCGTGAAGCTAGGTCAGAACCAGATCTCACCAAAGTAGAAGTTTTTGTATGAGTTTTCCTTGATACACATACATCTCTTAGCCACCTTTCCCCTAATCTGGGAAAATTCCTTTTCTTTCTTATTAAAGTTTTATTTAACAAGAGGTTTGCATACAGAAAAGTTGCCACATGCATATTCATGGAACAGAACATAGCCTAGGAAAATGCAACAAAAAAACCAAAACAGATTAATAATGGATAGGACAATAAACTGAGTGCGTGTACTCAACCAGAATTTTTTTGATATTAAGGAAAAAAAAGGAGGGTAGGGAGAGCGGGATGGTGGCCCGTTGCAAAGAGGAGTGGAGAGGGAGTGAGGGTGGATCCAGGCAAAGAACATTGCTAAATGGGAATTACTTTAAGAGAACAGGGGGTGACTGTTGAATGTGTAGACAAGGGCTGCCATGGATTAAAAATAACTTTATATATGAGGTTTTTCTGACTAACAGGTAAATACTGAATAGAATTTTTACTTTTTCAAAATCTGATAATGATTGTAATGTTCATGAATGCCATTTCAGTTACAGCCCAGGATTTTACTGGTAGAATATGGAATATTCACCTTCTGGGAACTCCCTAGCTGTTTGTTTTTCATCTTTGGATGATTGCTTTCACTTTTTGTTTATACAGCTTCTTCATTTATTTATGTTTTGTTTTTGTATCTATGATTAGTTTTACTGTTTCCCCCCTGACCTTGTATTATATTCTAAATAGATTTTTTTGCCAACATTCACACTGTAGTTTATTCCAATGATTTCCTTAACTTTATGATACAGTTTTTGTCTTTGGATTCATTAAAATAGTAGAACAGTGTATATACATATATTCTGACACGCATATATACTGGTATGGGATCTCTTATATGGAAACCAGTTCAGCAGATTGTTCCAAAAATACAGAAAAAAAAAGTGATGAGAAAGCATTTCCTCCTAGAATTACTGTGAGGAGCACTGCTAAAAAGTTAAATGAGGATGGAAAGCCAGATGCACTGCAAGTGAAGACATGAGTAATTTGTAAATTTAATATAGTATATTTTAGGCAGGCATGATATGCCAAATTATGATTGTCCCAATCATTCAAGATCATGTACCTATGTTTTTATTGGTCCTTTGTTAATGCCATCTTGCGCTTACTATCCCTGCTGGGGAATAAGAGTTTTGTTAAGCTTCTTAGTAAGATGCCCCCTTTTAATGTTTGCTACTAGTATTAAGCATACATGCCAACTCTCCCAGAAAGTCCGGGAGACTCCCGAAATTTGGGTCAGTCTCCCGGGCAAGCTGGCATTTCTCCCGCATCCCAATCTCACACCGAGAATCGCGTCATTTCACCCCTGCGACGCAAATTACGTTTTTTGCGGGGGGCGGGTCCAAAATGACGCGATTGGCCTCGTCCTGCCCTCCAGTCACGCCCCCTCTCCCGGGAGTTGGTAAGTATGGTATCAGTGGCGGATCCAGGGGGGGGGGGGGGGGGGCGATCGCCCCCCCCCTACCAGGGTCTTGCTGCCGACAGCTGCACACTGTGCAGGTCCGTTCAGCAGTGACAGTATGCCCTCCGGCTGCTCTGATTGTGTTTTAAACACAATCAGAGCAGCGGGACAGCACACTTTCACTGCTGAACGGACCTGCACATAATGTGCAGCCGTCGGCAGCCTTAGAACACAGAAAGGGGGCGGGGCCTAAATCGCCCCCCCCCCCCTAAAATCGCCTGGGGTAGGACAAATGTCTGGGTCCGCCCCTGTATGGTATTAAGTAAAATATTTTGGATCAGTCTTATTTGAAGGTGATATCTGTAGTCAATAATGGTCATTTATGAAACACACTACTCCTTTTCTGTAATTGTAACCTGGTTTCAGGGTAGCTCATGGATTTGTGGGCCAAGATTTGCACCTACCATTGGGTGGCTTAGTGCATTTGGCATTTGTTGACAAGTACAAACTGCTATGAGTGTGCCTACTTTTGTATCCACAATCATACATTTATTTTTAAAGGACAAGATTATTTAAATGAGTTAAAGGGCCTGTTTCATAGTGTTTCCTTGGTATATGAACCACACTTGATTTTTCTGTGGCCTTGGAGGTGCTGGAGATCTTGTCTCAGCCTTTACATAGAGTTGGACAAAATTTACACCTCCTGGTAGCGTTTCTACGGAAAAGCACATTCCTAGGTGCACCTTGACCAATTTCTTAAAAATATTCAAAAACACAAAAGTGATACATGAATTGAATGCAGTACTGATATCCCATCACTCTCATGTTAATTTAAGCCATAATGAAGCAAAACTAAGCTGTAATTTAAGAGGAACACTGAGCTGAAATGAATAAGGGGTGTCCTATTCTACATTTTGCTGATAAAAATGCATCATCACCAAACTAATGCTACTTTATGCTTATAGTTATTCGGGTAGATCCCCCGTGTTGTCTGATCCTGAACAGCTGAAAGTGTTAAGTCAGTATATTGATTTTTGTTATCATTAAACTCATTTAGAGACCATTTGTGCTGGTAATCATACAAACACAAAATTCCATTTCTAGCATACAGGGTAAAATAGCAGAAATAGTAACATCTGTTTGTACTTCTAGCAGGGATGGGTCCTTGCCTATCCTTTGTCCTAGAAGGAGTGTTCACATTCACACTGTGGGCCTTGTTTTACACCAGAAGAAACATATTTTCCACATTCTGCACACAGAGATAAAACTACTATGTTGGCAGATGTGTGGGTTATGGCGTCATTATTATACAAATTATGTAGTAACACCAATGAATTTGGCATATGCTTTCTATCATGTTTATAAAACTCATAGACTGAACAGGCCAATGTAGTATGCACAAATAAAGAGTTTTTTTGCCCCTACCTCATCTCCTGGTAGAGATCAGGTGGGACCCTTGTCCTTTACTTCACGACCAACCCTAAATAGATGGCCTTTTTCTGAGCCCTAGCAGATGCAGGGCAGCATGGTGGCTCAGAGCACTGGGGTCTCGAATTTGTTTCCTGACCATGGCATTATCTGTGAAGAGTTTGTATGTTTTTCCCATCTTTGCGTGGGTTTCATCTGGATGCTCCGGTCTCCTCCCACACTCAAAAACATACTAGTAGGTTAACTGGCTGCTGTTAAATTTACCTTAGTGTCTCTCTGTCTGTGTGTGTGTTAGGGAATTTAGACTGTAAGCTGCAATGGAGCAGAAACTGATGTGAGTGAATTCTCTGTACAACACTGCGGAATTATAGGCGCTATATAAATGAGGATGATGATGACTGAAGCCACCTGGTAGAGATTGAAACAGTTGTCAGTGGGGCATGTGCACTGAAAGCAGCACTTGATTTGATCTGTCCAATCAAATAGCAGTTTTTCAGCGCACTTTCCCAAGATTGTTTCAATTTTACCTGGTATATCCACCCCTGCAGTCTTTGGACACGCACATGACAAATTTGCGGACTTTACATTATGCAGCCGGTCGTGCATCGTCCATCTCTGCATCTGGCACATAGTGTTATTGCTTGTAGAATTTCATTTTTAGTATAGTGTTATAATGGATGTTACCAATTAGATTATAGATTTGTTTTGCTCTTGTTTAGTTTTACATCATATCAATTAATACTCAATATCTAATTCAACAGGAGCCATATGAGTGTGGTTTTTTTTGTGTTCTGTTAATTGGGTCAAATGGAGAGTCAAAAATTAATGAAATAATTGATAGAGGGTCAAAAAACCCACAAAACTATCCAGTTGCGGTTGGAATACAGAATAGTGTCCGTCGCATTTACCCTAAAAAGGGTTACAACGTAGCCTCGAATTCTTGAAGAAGGTGCTTAGTTGGAAGGGTTTTTCCAATTAAGTCTTTGTGGTGTATGGGTTTTCCTTAATACAAATCAGATGTTTTCCTTCCCCTGACTGAAGGGCTGCTAACTTGTAGTTTAAAGACTTGCAGCTTCTGGCCAAAGTGCTAGCACTGTCTGATGGCGTTTTACTGATAAGCTGGCCTGAGCTTTGTATTCAGCTGATAACAGCAGCTTCTTTTCTTTGTGCTCGATGACGCGAGAGAGACGCTTTGCACGCTTCATCTGAGTCACACCCCAACTGGAGCAATGTACCTAAACATGGCCACATTTCTGCTCTAGGAATGTGGGGTAGAAAAATAAGCACACAAGAGGACACGTGGCATGTGAAGCACAGTCCAGATACAGCGAGGCTAATTGGTTTTTTGTAGCTAAAATAAATCACTGTATCTTTCACTTAGGAATTAACATTTTACATGTGTACATCACCTCTAAATACCTTGTCTGCTGTCAGAGAAATGTCGCCGAGCAGTGTGTGGTCGAAATGCTGCACTGACATTTTAAAATTAATGAGAAACATTTTCTGGGGTCACAAGAATCTTCAGTTGAAATTGAAACAGTGATTCATTTCTTATCCCTTTGCTGTGATAAGGGCAGATACAATAGATCTAATGTAATCAAATATGAGTGTAATTCACTTTATATATTGTGTATATTGCATGCCTTGCACATTCTGTTTGGATAGAAAAGAATAGAGTTTGAGAATACAAAATTATTATGATTGCCAGGTCCAGATCAAGATTTGTGCGAGCTCCAGGGCAAGTAGATTGTGGGGTGCACTTGCCACAGTTTTCCAGGGGGTTTGCTTTTTATAGCTGATTTTAAATAACATTTGTACTGGGATGTTGATTCCCCCCCTGTCTCAAGGTGTATGGATTAGATGACTGAATGATGCTAGAGAACTCAAGTTCAGGACTTCCAGTGGTATGTGACATATGTGTGTGTATATATATAGAGATAGAGATAGAGAGAGATATATATATATAGATAGAGATATATATATATATAGATAGATAGAGATATATATATATAGATAGATAGAGATATATATATAGATAGATAGAGATATATATAGATAGATAGAGATATAAATCCAGTTATATATATATCTCTATATATATATATATAACACACAGTTTTACAATGTTAAACAAAAAATATTAAAGAATACCTTACCTGACAAAAATCTGTTATTTTTAGATATTTTCAGATTATACTCATATTATGGCACAGTAATGCCCCCAGTTTATATTAGGCAGGTTCCTTTGCCCCTGAAAACACTCTGCCCCTTGCTCCGTTCCTTCACTTACATTTTATATCGGCTTCTTTCCTCTCTTTTCATCCCTTCTTGTCGCCGACTCCTGTCTGCGTTGCTCCTCACTGACGTCACGCCTGAAATTCAGGTCGGGTAGAGCAGGTGCCGACGCCGCATTTTTTGACGGCACCACCCACACCTGCCTAGTTACGGTCCTGCCCTGCTTTTTAATCAATACAACCCACGTTTTATAATTAGGCCTCTCTCCAGCCCCAACATTAAAATACTAGTATTCACATTTAATAAATAAACCTATTTCCCTCCCTCCAAACAACCCCAGTAATAAATGAAATAGTATTTACGTTTAATAAATAATATACCCATTTTCCTCAACAATCACTGCCATTAAATAATTCATGTTCACATTTAATAAATGGACGTTCTTTTTTTCCCAAACAGCTCCACCTTCAATTTAATAGCACCCAAACCACCCCAGCATTAAATTAAATTAAAGGTCCAATCACCCCATCTTAAATTTATAGGCCCCACTATTTAAATTAAATTGACCCACATCACCCCACAAATAAAATAGCACAAATTAAATAATTAGCCCCCACCTAAACTCCACTATTAAATTAATAGCCTACCTCCCACATTATATTAACTCTCATATTATTATCACAAATCATATAATGCCATACAGAAGTGCATACATGCCAACTCTCCAGAATTCTGGGTAGGTCTCCTGGAATCCCGGGGAGAGCTGGCAATGCTCCCGCATCTGCAGATTAGAGCCGGCATGTATGTATGGATGGAGGGGGCGGGCCTTTGCGGAACGCATCATTTTGGCCCCACCCCAAGTGTTGTAGTTCCTGTTTTGGGTCTTTTTTATCACTTTAAAAAGACCCAAAACTGGCATTACATAACTGGGGGCAGGACCAAAATGATGCCATTTGCGAAGCCCTGCCCCCTCTGCCCATACACCAATTGCCCTTCAGGAACTTCCGGACGTGGCCAGCATAAATTTGGCAAGTATGCTGTAGTGCCCCCAAATCCTATGATTTGGGGGCATTACTGTGCAGGGTTTCCCAAACCCAGTCCTCAGGGCTCCCCAACAGTGCAGGTTTTCCAGATCACTTGTGACATAATTATACCACTTGTGGATCTGTTACAATGTGTCAGTCAGTAATGAATACACCTGTGCTCCAGCAAGGAGATATGGAAAACCTGCACTGCTGGGGAGCCCAGAGGACTGGGTTTGGGAAACCCTGCTGTATGGCATAATATTATGCCACAGAGTTAACATATTAATACCACTAAATTATATTTCTATAAACTGTTAGTTTATATAAATATACATTAGGAAAGAATTATGGATTATATAGAAGAGCATACTAACTACTTTTATGTCATAGTAAGTCCACAGAGTTTTCTGTAGCATCTCCACACCCCCCTCCCCCGGTTTCTGTAGCATCCTTTCTCTCCCCCACATTTTCTGTAGCATGCCCTCTCAGCCCCACCACCCCTGTTTTCTGTAGCATCCTTTATCCCCCCCCCTTGTTTTCTGTAGCATCCTTTCTCCCCCCCCCCTGTTTTCTGGAGCATCCTTTCTCCCCCCCCCCCCCTGTTTTCTGGAGCATCCTTTCTCCCCCCCCCCCCCCACCTGTGTTTTCTGGAGCATCCTTTCTCCCCCCCCCCCCCATTTTCTGGAGCATCCTTTCTCCCCCCCTGTTTTCTGTAGCATCCTTTCTCCCCCACCTCCTGTTTTCTGTAGCATCCTTTCTCCCCCCCCTCATATTCTGTAGCATCCCCCCCATTTTCTGTAGCATTCTCCCCCCCCCCTCCATTTTCTGTAACATTCTTTCTCTCCCCACTATTTCTCTGTATTAGTGTACTTACCTTCTCATCTTCTTTTCTCTTCTTGTTTCTATCTTCTGCCTGACTCCTGTCGGTTCCTATACTCTGACAGTTTGCAGGACCCAGGCAGATTTGAAAATGCGGTAATGCACGGCACATGTAGTCAGGTGGCTGGTTCCTGGGGAGGAGCCAGCCACTAGGAAGCCTGTCAGTGTCTGGACCGGCCACTAATAGGCTAGGACCGACCCCATTAACTTGGGTGCACTGACTGCAATGCCGGGAACCGGTCCATCTAACCATCAGCCCTTCTGGCATTTGACAGGTGAAATGTAGTTGAGGCAACATTATTAATGTTAATTCTACAATGAACCCATTCCCAGTGCTTACAAATATTACTGCTGCAGATCTCCTGGGCCTTGAACATTCTTACAATACGTTCTTAGGGGCATATTCAATTAGCTTCTGGAATCGCAGCATCGCGCGGCCGCCTCCTTTCTGATACCACTACATAGGAAATCTGCGATGTGGTGGTACCGAAGTTGCAAATTATGTGCGTGGCCAAGCGATGCTGCAATCCCAGAAGCTAATTGAATATGCCCCTTAGAATGTGTTATATTTAATTTTTCACCGAGTGTTCTCAAAAAGAAGAGCACTCTATGCTACTTTTAAATAAAGTCTGGACAAATCATGGGACCAGGTATCCAATGTGCTGGTGACTCACTTTGTGAATCATGTATTTGAGATGAATGAATGCCCCTTAAAAGGTTCTGCTGGTTCCCAGTTTTGACTGACTGAATTCTGTATTTGTTTGTATTAATGATCAAATGACTGCCAGGCTAATGTTAGATATTCTAGGTTTTGTCAGGTTTATTTTGTTCTGTTTAAACTCTTAAGTCCCGAAAAACAGCTATATTTTAACTTAGTAAAAGTTTGGCTGTTACAAGTAATGTTTTCTTTTTTTTTTTTTAAATGCCGCGTACATCTATATTCATATGTATGTCTATGGTCTTCCCTCAGGGCCTATGATGACCCCCTGGAGTCGGAACTGATTGAGGAGAGAATTCCTTATCTGCACGGTGGCTATGCAGCACCACTAGCTCAGCCAGAGAGAGGAAGCCTGGCCAGCATAGATCGTTTGGGAAAGCGCTCTCCTTCTATTGACAGCATCCGCAAAGACCCACGATGGAGAGATCCTGACCTACCAGAGGTCATTGCAATGCTCAATCATCCCATTGATCCGGTTAAGTCCAACGCGGCTGCTTATTTGCAGCACTTGTGTTATGAAAACGATAAAATAAAGAAGGAGGTAAGACATCTCAAAGGCATTCCCATCCTTGTGGGTTTACTGGACCACCCGAAGCCTGAAGTCCACCGCAAAGCCTGTGGAGCCCTCCGTAACATCTCATATGGCAAAGATAATGAAAACAAAGTGTCAATCAAAATTTGTGATGGTATTCCTGCTTTAATCCGACTGCTGAGGAAGACAAATGACATGGAAGTAAGGGAGCTCATAACAGGTGAGGTTATTTCAAATGTATGTCTTATGGAGTTCAGCTCTAGAACAGTACAGACAATGCAAGGCATCTGTGAAAGCAGCACTGGACACTAAGCTGGAGCCTTATTTCTTTTGTTTTTGTGACTTTCTAGCTTTTCTATAAAATTGCATTAAGAGACAGCAGAGCGTCTGCACACACACGTCACATGACTTGAGTGAGATGCATCATGAACAGGGGCAGGTTATTGACAGCTGAGCTCATCTGTAAATCAGACATCAGGCGCTCAAGTACATAAGATGCACTGGAAGTCTTATGGCCCAAAATTACAAATAAAAATCCCTCCCTCCCTGCCTTGTCTTGAACACAGTAAATATTCTTGTCATCCTTTCATTGCATCTGGAGTTTAGTAGATCTCTTGATATTGGTTATCCATTTCCGTTCTCTATGGTGTTACTTCTCATGCTTGAAATGTCTGAAGTCTAACTTGGCTTGGTTGTAGCAGGCTGCAATCTTTGAATGGCAGTCCCATAGCACATTTAGAAATCTGGCAAGCTGAAATGAAAACGCCAGTCTATAATTTCTTAGGGAGGGCCCAGAAGTCTGGGTGAAAATGGCAAGCATCCCTCCCAGACACTTAAAATAACAAACACTGCTCTGCCTTTTCCTCTCTAGCATTACCATCAAATAAACGCAGAACTCTACAATATGCTGTTTATAGTGGGGAAATCTCAGTCTAGCTTAGCGGGAGATAGTTAATGCTGGGAGCAAGTTGGCTGAAAGGCTAAACATGTTTTGTATCGTATTTTACACTCTTGCAAAATGTATTTGTTTATTTGTTTCATTTCCAGGCTATATAAATATGGTGCTTCGATGTCTTTCCCAAATGTTTAGCATTCTTTAATGCAAACTCTTGTCATTGATTTATTAAAGGATGTTAAACCTAAAAAATAAGTAATGGGTAATCTCAGTAGATATTGTCCATTAGTTACCGAGCCACATCAAGCAGGTTTAATAGAACTATGCTTTCCTCAAATGCTAGAATCCAGATAGCTAATTTGGCTGTTTTTGACCAAATTTTAGCCTAACATTGATAGGTGTGTGTGTGTGTACCTACCATATGTGTTTGTTTTGGATTGTAAAGAGAATGACTGCCTGAATATGGCCAATGATTACATTGACAGCCAGTTTAAAACTTGAAGCATTGAACAAAATGCATGGTAATAGCCCCATAGATCTCCACACCAGCAGATCTGGAAAACCTGCCTAAATTTGCCTGTAATGTGTCTGGCAAAATCAGCCAAAGATATGGTCATCGTGCAGTTGAACAAATATAAATGCATTGTAGCGAGTGTGTGACTGGATTTAAAGACCGCAAAAAAATACATGTCCGCATTCACAGCCTTATGTCAAATACCTTAAGTTATAACACATTCCTGGAACGTTTGTATACATCTGCTATTTCATGTTAGGTGTAGAAGACCTTTCAGTATAGTATAGTACCTCTGTCTTGGTTTGTTAAAAATGTGGTATATTTCTATAAAGCATATTACTATATAGAGAGTATCCAGTTAGAAATGTACAGGAAGAGTTACATCTTCTAAGTGTGTAAGAAACATGTAAAAACCGGGGAATCTAGAAGAAACTATACAGTGGTATTAGTTTACATATCGTGTATATTTGCATGTGGATGAAACTTTCTATATTAAAAAGAGATTTAAATATGGGTTTTCATTGTCCTGTCAGAAACTGTTTGGTAAAGAATGTGTGATAGGATGCAGTTAGCTGTTTCATGTCAGAAAGCTGACGGTATGATGTGCTCTAAAACATATGTTGAGATCAGATGTTTACAGTATTCTGTTCTACACAGTGGATCAGTGATAGATTCTTACTTTATATACTGTAGTGTTTGTATTGACTGATCCTGTGTAACAAGCATATTGGGGCTTTGTTACAAAGCAGTCTTCCAAGATGTAGTGAATCATAGTGCTGCAAGTTGCCCTTTTCTAATCTATACTCTCATATGTGTTGACAAAAGAAGCAGATGAGGTATTGATTATCACATGACGTGCAGCAGATGTCATCTTACTATGGCTCATTCTCATTTTTCCTTTTATGTAGCATGTTGACTCCCGGGAGAGGGAGAGGTAGTATGTTAGTTGCAGACAAAATTGCAACAATACAGTATTTGGATGCTTTACGTTTTAATAAAAACTTTTTTGTTTGTTTTTGTATACACTACTCCTTTGCTGATCCTTTTATATTGACTTAGTTTCACTCTTGTATGACTGTCATTTAGAAATTCTTCCTATTTATGTAAAGCTTGCTGTAACGAGGCGTTTTGTGGAAATAGTGTGGCATCCTATTCTTTGTGTTTCTGGTGACTTATATATGTAGTTGCGCAGTGTGTGGGATGAATGACAGCACTGCTAGAGAACATTTCATGCTGGTCATCTGCTGACCACAACACGTGGCTGATGTGGTCATTGGTGGACCAGACCATGTCTGATGAAGCACAAGTATTTGACTTTTACCATGCACCCCACACAATATTGTCTGTCTTTCTCTCCAAAGGCACTCTGTGGAACCTGTCCTCCTATGAACCCTTAAAAATGGTTATCATCAACCATGGTCTTCAAACCCTCACTAATGAGGTGATCATCCCTCACTCTGGCTGGGAGAACGAACCCAATGAGGACTCCAAGCCCCGTGATGCAGAATGGACCACAGTGTTTAAGAACACTTCTGGCTGCTTGAGGTATTGTGGGGTTTGACCAATGTCTAAGGCGCCACCACAGCAAACACAATCATTTAAGTTACCGTTATGTTGTTAAAATATGATGGCAGTAGCATTGCAGTGATGGTTTATGTGTAAGAAAAAAAAATCTGTTTGTTTTTTTTTATTATTTTTCTTGCTCCTAATTTGTGGAAGTACAAAACACTGAGGTTTCCTAAGCTCCTAAAATATTTAGCTGGAAATAGTATTCACAAATATATTCCCCCCACAACATGTGGCCTGATGGCTGTGTCAGACTTATTGGTGTCCAATTCCTCATAGAAATGTATGCTATAGAATGGATTGTGTTTTCCTCATTGTCTCACAACCGTAACGGCTTTGAACGCTCCGCATTAGTGCGAGAATTAGATCTTCAGTCCCTCAAGTGTCAGAAGATCAATAGGTTGATTCTCAGTGGCTTCTCTTTCCATAATACCTGCTGCAAACTTAATTTCTTAGAATAGAGTCCTCTGAATGATTCCTTCTAAGCAACTTCACCCAGAGAGACCCCTTTTGAGTAGGCATTTCTAGACTTACTGTTGCATATGCAGTGGCATGGTAGTCTGTAATAACATGTCATGTGGGTGTTTGTTTGTTTTTTTAGTCTTTTTTGTTGATTTTTAGTTTTTAAGCATATATATTTTTTTTTTTCTGAAAAGTGTGTGGTGGAAATAGTGTTTATCTTTTTGTATAGTTTAAGTTAAGTAAAGATGAAGAACCACCTTTGCACATCAATATAATTGAATATTATTGTTTGCAAATGCCAATCAACCTACTGGTATGTTTTTGGACTGTGGGAGGAAACCAGAGCAACTGGAGAAAACACTCAACTTATACTCAACTTAAACATCAAATATAGCAAAACAAGAACTACTTTGTTTGTGGCAAAAACTTATGCCTAGCAGGGGCAAACGCAGGATTTGTAGAGGAGGGTTTCCATGTCACGCCGCAAGATTGTATGCAAGGGGTGTGGCTATCATTTGAGACTGCTCTCCAACTCCTCCAATCCTCTTTAAATACACAGGTAGTGGAGGAGAACTGTCCTGAATCTGGTGGGGCAGTCCCAATTTTGTGTGACTGTTCTAATGGATGGAGTGTGTGGTGGGGGGGGGGGGTGGTTCAGGCAACTGGAAACCCCCCACCCCCCTTTAAGTGAGCTTGCAGGTCCAAAACTCTATCTCGGGATACCACTAGGGTGTAAAAGTTTCCCTTTACAAGGCAGCGCCGCTTTAAATTTAAGCCGAACTCGCGGGAGTTTACAAAACCGGGGTATGAAACATTTATCCCGAGATGTTGTTTTGCTCTATTCATTTGTAAGAATGATCTGACATATTTTAATGTGCCTAGCTCAACATAAGCTTTTTATCATGTTTTCTATGGGCTTTCTCTGTTTTAATTGATTTATTGGTAAACAAGAAAAAGGTTAAATAAAGTTTGCAGTTATCATTTGGGATGTTTGATACTTGTTCACATGATATGGAAATGTGCAGTAAGCAACAAATTTGAGTGACCACAGCAGTTTTTACGATATAGGTAAAAATCAAGAAAGTTAATTATACCAATGAAATGTAGATAAGACCAATTATATTCACAGCAGTGAGGAGCTTTCAGGCATATAAATGAATGCATAAGAATACAATGTGCCTATCGTCTCCAAGAAACATTTGGCAACCATGTAGTGCTGAACGTGGCATCACTAGTAAAATAAAGGCTGGGATTGGCTTCCATCCAGTTTCACCTTCCCAGTTTCATCAAGAAAACAGTTTTGATATTTAAGGAATGGTAGGACAGTACAGTTCACCGTCCTCAACATCCTATCAGAAATGTATTTTGGTTAGTTTAGCTCCACGATCAGGACCTAAGTGACTATCCCGTCTTCTGGCGCCCCCCTCAGAAGAAATGGCATCTTCTCCTCTGTCAGACTGGGAGTGAGCGGGAATCATGCAGCAATTTACTCTTTTGGGTGCCCCTTAAACCCCGGCATCCTAGGTTTGCCAAATGGTACACCAGCCATGTCCACAATCAACCTCTAAACTATGGCAAATGTTGGGAGGTATGATTATAGCTATCCATGTCGAAGCAACCACTAGTGTGTTATATTCTGTGATCTGTTTTATGGATAACAGTAACCTAGGAACCATTAATCCTTACACGAATTACTTTGTGGTTTGCTTTTTATGTAAAATCGGCCTCCATATATAAAATGCAATTGGGGAAGTTGCAAAAAACAATTGTGGGATAAGGCTGAAGTATTCTTCACCCAGCCATTACCTTTATAGAAAAAGGTGGAAATTGTCTGAATTACAGTCAGCATGTGACTAGGATACCTGTGCTTTTTACACATGGTTGTCACTGATTTATCCACCTTAAAGGAGGTTACTGGATTCTGCTGAAGTGACGCTTTCAGCCCAAATTGCCCTTTTACTGGAGTCATTTTCTGAGTGCTACAAGTAATGAACAGCACAGAGACAGTCATTACAATATTCCCAGTGGAAATGCTCCAGCTCTCTGAGCACTCTCTTCCTGCCTCTGTCCACAAGCACCTAATGAATGAGGCCCGTTCACAGCAATCTACTATTAATGTCCTTTTCATCAGCTAACATCTAAAAAGTGCATTAAAAATAGAACACAATGGTGAGAATGAGCCCATAAGAAATGATTCATCTTAATAGTTTAAGGCCACATTTTAAATTTCAGAACACAGCATGACCCATTTATGGTACAATAGATTGCACTGGTAAGTGGGTAAGTCATGAAAACACATGACCAAAATGTACCTAAACCGTGTGTTCGTAAAATGCAATTTCCAGTCCATGTGTGTGAATTGGCCCTGAACGATCAGGCACAGGGCACACTGGCTGGTAACATACTCACTACCATGTTTTAAATGCAATTTTACTAAGTTGTCTTTTACTGAGCAAAATGTGATTTATTTATTTCTTTTTTTATGGGAAGAAACCGGAGAATACATTGTAACCATTTGTTTTATTAAAATATTGTAGTGTTTGTGCATTCAACTGCCTTTATATAGATGAATGAATAGAAAGTGAATTGTGTAACAAAATGTATCTTCATTTTGATTTAACTGCCATTTTGTCAGTAAATCCGCATAGAAGGCAAATACAGCATATTTGCTGTATTATATGCACACAAATATTACGAACGAGGTTGTACAAACTTGACCAAACACCCGAACGTGATAAGAAGGGTTTAATGAGAAGGGCTAATACTGATTACAGCCCATCGGTGAAATGTAATTACTATCACGGCAACAGTTGCTACAATATTCATGTTTATTTTACTCTGTTTAGGTTTCTTTAAAATAAGTTTAATATTCCAAAGCTGTCATGTTTGAGGGCTGTGTGCATAATTAACGCTACATTAGCATTGATATCAGCACTGAATTTTAGCAATGTAAACTACTCTCTATCACTGTCTCATGGACCCATCACACATTTTAATATAAAGATATTTTTTATATATATCTATCTATAAAGTATAGATATCTATATACATCACAGAACAAGCATAATCAATGTACTAATCCTACAGTGTGGTTAGCATTCTGCGTTCATGTAAATTTGTTCCAGCATGCTGCCGGACATTGATTTAATTGCAACATTTGGCAAGATTGATCCTGTAAGTTGTTCCCCTCCTGACTATAGTCACTGCCTTCTGATGTGTCCGTTAGGGAGAGTTGCTGTTTTCCCATTACCTTTATACATATGCTGTCTTCAGCACAGAAGAGAAGCTCTGTGTGGGAATGAGTCAATGCCTCACCTCCTCTATCAGTCATGATTAATGCAGAGTTTCTCAGAGAAAGTGGCTGGGAATCAGAGCTTTCACAATGTATTACATTGAAACCGTATCTTTCCTGCAATCTGAAAAACGTGTCATTTCTGAGAAATGTGGATTAATGTTCTCCTCTACCCCCATGGAGGTGGCCCTGGGATAATAAATATGAGCTATCTAAAGATTGAGTGTAAATACAGTTTACTATGCTAAAGGTCAAAGGTCTTACAGTCACACTTACAGATACAAACTATGACCTGTAGATAAACCAGGGTCTGATCTTGGATAAAGTGTCCCAGGGCCTTGTTCTTGCATGTTTTATCATTGCCGCTGTGTAGAACGCTGCCACTGCTTTGGATTTCTGTTGTGTATGTTGAACTTCTTCCATTTATAAATTATGCAGTGTTTCTAAGAGAGGAGATGTAACCTAGTTACATACAGTCTAAGACTTTACAAGCTGTTTTATATGGTGTAATTTGAAAGCCTTGTACAGTGCGTTCCATCTATCAGTGGGATGATCTACCAGGGATTCTGTATTAAAAGCATTCAAAGAGCAGCTATCTGGAGGTTTTTCTAAACTACACAGCGAGATTCTTTAGTAGAATATGTGATATGATCACCAGATATAGTGATCTGTAATGAAATGTAGCATGTAGTAAGTCAGGATCATTTTCATGGATTCCAGATGAGCTCATATTTGTGCAGTCTATAATAAACAGGTGAGCAAAGGACATGGCGTAGATTAGATTTGGTCCACTGGCTATTTTTAACTTCCTTTCAGCCACCATTACTTTCCGGATTGCGCTGAGTTCTGTAATGGAGTTGTCCACTTTTAGACAATCCCTCCTTAGAGAACAAAGGTATGTCAGAGGTCTGGGGTTATATTGTTACCCATGTTTGACCAAGTACATAGACTTGTGCCATCAATGGCTCTTCAGCAGAGCTCCTTTGAGCATGTCTAGTGCCATAAGCCATGGCTCTTGGCTTTAGGTAATAGTGGCCTCCTTGTTTCCTATACAATGAGGCTATGCTATATTAAGGAGGGGGCTGCCTAGTTAGATTATGGGGCATAATACAGTAAAAGTTAAAAAAGTGTAATTGACCTTAAAGAAAAACATGATTTTAGAAGGTAAAAATGATCAGATGACTCAGATTATGCATTATGTTTACTTTCTATATATTTTTTTCTGAAACCATTTATTGAAGGCATCACAAACAATGCAAGAGAAGGTTACAGTCTCACAAAAGAAACAGACATTGAAACAGAAATAGAAGTCAGTCTGTAACTAAAATCACAGAGCATGAATGTTCTCAAACGCTGGCGATGCAGTTTTTACCAACATGGGTAGAAGGGATAGGATGAACATGGATGTACATTTTCTTATTATGTTGCATTTTGTAAAGCAAACACAAGTAATTGCTTTATACATAATAAATATACAAGTGGTCATATTCTGCTTCTGTTGTCCGCTAGGAATGTCAGTTCAGATGGCGCTGAAGCCCGCAGACGGCTGCGGGAGTGTGACGGTTTGGTGGATGCCCTGCTACACGCTCTACAGTCTGCAGTAAGCAAAAAGGACACGGACAACAAGGTGAGGTTCCGGCCATTCTGTGTATTTCTGGAACTGTGTATGTTCCAAATGTGGTAAGTTAGACCTTGGTCGAATTTACTGTACTTGATCTTCACACATTTCTCGAATGTTCCCATATTTGTCGGTCAAAACCAAACAAAGACTAGATCCTGTCCCATATAGAATTGCTGCTAACCGTTGCCAAATGCAAACCACTATACTGTTGATGTTGTACTATAAACTCTCCTGTAAAATACATGCTATTAGAGGTAGAGTATGCTGGGCTCACTTCTTACAGTTTAAAGAGAACAAAGGATGCAAGAATGAGTAAGGCATCTAGAAGAAGATGAGTTGTGAAGTATTGCTTGATGTACGAGCCTTGAGTCAGTCAATTTAAAAGAAGTAAAAAAAGAATTGATGGAGTTGGTGATGTCTGAGAGATTGCTCCAGCTCTCTCCTGTAGAGTCTCATTAGTTTTGTCACAGGTCCGGTGTAAAAGTGCTGCTCATTATACCCCCTCCCCATCCTTCTCTTCCAGTCTGTGGAAAATTGTGTCTGTATCATGCGAAACCTCTCGTACCACGTCCACAAGGAGGTGCCCGGAGCAGACAGGTTTCATGACCTAGACACCAGCCTGCAAAGCGGGATCGGAGGACAGCAGAAGAAAAAGAAAGATGATGCTGGCTGCTTTGGCGGCAAGAAAGCTAAAGGTAACGAGGGCGTCTCCATGTAATATTTCTGTCTGTTCTATCAGTATAAGCAGTTATTATGTCATCCTGCACATCTAGACATGTGTAACTCCAGTCATCGTGACAGGTATGTTTCCATGATTAACCATTATGTGTAAGCTTGTTCCAGGATCTCCGACACCTGCCGTGTCACTTTATGGGGCACATTTTGTTTTCTATTACAGAATATTATTCACAATGTCATACGTTTTCTTCAGGCTGTTTATTATGCAGCACATAAGAGAGTTTTAGCAGCAAAGGAGTTAGTCATATAAGTTTATAGAGTTGATAATGGTCCATTAACTTTCAAGGTAAACAGCATTGCTTAGCTGCCTCTTTGTCTGCCACCACCCCGTAACTCGTTATCACCAATGCTTGGGCAAAGTCTGACTTGCTGTAACCTGCTATGCCTGTGTTTATAGAGGCTGGATTCCAGCTACATTCCCTGCCATGCTCTGTCGCAAGTCTGCTATGACTCCTTTGTCTGCCTGCAGATCCCACCTCAGGCGCGTATTACTGTGAGCTTACCAGAGCTATGAATGAAAACACAACTGTACTGAGCGCACGTATATAGAGATGTCATATAGGAGAATAAATTACAATATATTATATCTTGCTCCAGAAATGGCTCCCTGATTAGCTTACTTTATTTTCTATGCAGAGCTATTATAAGGAGACCCTTTTAGTACTGTGAGACAGGAGCTGGAGAGTTTCTGTTCATTTATTTTTGTCTGTGTCCTGTGAGTGTAGCGAGAGAGACCAGATGTATCTGTAACATTCATCACTTCTAATTGTCTTTTATAAGTGGAACGAAGCTACACGGAGACCCTACATTATTATAATGTTTTCAAGGAAGGAGGTAGGACACCTTCCAACCACTGCAATAACTGTACATGCATTTATCACTCTGCCTTACATTGGACAGGATGAACACATCCTCTGCAGACTATCTCAATATACAGTGATATTTAAAGACCTGAATAAGCCCTGCGTACACACCATGACACACTGTATGTGATGCTCATACCAGCACACCAGATGGTCTCCTTAGCTGAACTATGGCGCTGAAATTCAGGATTGATCTGGTCACCCTTTAGTTTCAGAAGACCTTCTAATACAGGGAAAGAAAGCATTGTCTGTCTACATCTAGTGCTGCAGCACCTGGAGGGGTTAACATGATCCTATAGTACATTACAGTGATTTCTAGTTCTGTATTATTGTGACTACATCTGACTGCTTTTATCTCTCCCCCTGTAATTCGCCTTTCTTCTCTTGCTTCCCTGCTTATTAGAGGAGTGGTTTAACCAAGGTGAGTCTGTAGCTTCTTCTGCTTTACCTTTCCTTAACTTCTCCAGCCTCTGATAGTTTGTTAAACACAGATTAATATATTCTGCTTTGCACGTAGTTCCACCTGCAGAAATGGTGACTTTCTAACATTATTACATTATTCTGACATATACTGTAGTATAGCTCATAACCCATCTAGCAGTTATTCCTATTGCACACCTACTCCAACCTACATTTACTTCTCAAGTTAAAGGTACTTGTGATATCCAGTTGCTTGCGGGTTGTCATGGGCAACCAGCAAGAAGATGACCTACTAGTGCTGCCTCATCTTCCTCTGTGTCAGTCTGCCCCCTGCCTCCGCCTATGCACTCACTCTACATTAGGGACTAGAGATGAAAGGACTAAAGATGAGTGTGATTTTACTGACATCAGGTATCCTACAGGGTGTGGGACGGGGATTGGAAACCTCTCTAGAGCCAGCAAGAAATGTGTATTTATCTTAGGCTATTACATGCACAGTATCGATAGCTGGGAGGGGAGTTTCGCTGGAAGAACCGGTATTTAGTAAAATTATAGTAAAAATATGTAAAGTAGAGTCAGCCTTTTGAGGTCTTAGGTAAATATGAGTTTGAGGATGCACAAGATTACCATTCATTGTGAGACCAACATGTATTGTAGGGTTTTACATATCTCATAAAAGGAAGTAATCTTATTAACTGGAAACAATTCAAATAAAGATAACTAAAAATAGGAGTTTTTTATTTTATTTTTCTCTGGGTATATCAGATCAGCAGTATCACTGCAGAATGTGATAATGAGCATTGTCATACAGGCGGCACACTCTGTGATATCACCAATTGGTCAGATATCACAGCACGTGGCCAAGAAACAACTGATTCCTGAAGATAAACTGTTTTGGTTTTTTTTAAATAATATTTTTGTTTATTTTTTATCATTATGTAATATGTTGGTAAACACTATTGGAAGGTGACCGCAGATGGCTATGCGGACATGTCTGAGTCCTGTCAGTGGTGAATGTCTGTCACCTGCATGTGTGTACAGTGATGCTGACCCTTTGTGCCAACACTGAGTGACAGAATCTGACCACGTCTCCAGGGCCCTCTTAAGAACATCTTGGGCCCCCGGGCACAGCAGTGCACCGGGGCCCCTATATATACAAAAAAAAAAAGATTATGTATGTATGTATGTATGTATGTATGTATGTATGTATATATGTATGTGTATATATATATATATATATATATATATATGTATGTATGTATAATATATATATGTGTGTGTGTATATGTATATATGGGCCCGTCGGAGGCAGCAAAAACAAAAAACCTGGAAAGAAAAAAAGACAATATTTACCTTGCGGTCAGCTGGCAATCCGGCTCCCTCCATGGTCTCCTCCTCCGTCGCGCTCCGCAGTGGATGTCAGGCGGGCGTCACACCCGACATGCACTGTGAGCGCCGCACGGAGGAGGAGACCATGGAGGGAGCCGGATCGCCAGCTGACTACAAGGTAAATATTGTCTTTTTTTTTTTTTTCTGCCTCCGACGGGCACCTGCCCATTGTGCCCAATGGGAAAGACGGCCCTGCACGTCTCACCAGTTAATATTGTGAAAATGTGTTGGTTTTTTTTAGCAGATCTGTCACAGTCAGTCTACCCTTAGGACAAACTAATAACAGGATTTCTGGGGCTAAATGTACCAAACTGCAATTTGCCCAAATTGCTGTTCTGGCCCAAAGCGCAGCTGGATACATTTAGTTCCTGTGCCCATTACTTTGTAAACTAACTCCACACACACTGTTAATGCGGCTTCATTTTCATCACACCTAGTTATAGTATGAATGATAATGGAACCAATTACCACTAATAATTACAGATTATGTGTGTGTAAAAATATGACCTAATTGCTGTACAAAAATCCAGTCTGCTTTTATAGCGTTGTTAGATGTGACAAAGGCTTACTGTTATATGGATATGGGTAGTTACAAACACTCTATATAAATATAATCTAAGTTTATTAAACAGACACCGCTGCCACTGACTGTTTACATACATCTTAAGGCACACTCTATATTGTCTTTTTAAATATAGGTTAACTGTAACATAGTCAGTGTTGTGAATAAATTGTGAATGATACAATGCATATAGATGTGACACATTTTGGTAGTGTTTAGCGGTCATCAGTGCAACTTTAATAGCACGCTATGCTGCATTTTGTTCAGTGTTGTATATTGTTTGTTTGCAGTTTAAGTTGCAGTATATTTAGTATAGTAGTCTAAAATAAGATTTAAGGGCATGGCTGTTAAAAATGCAAAAAAATAAAATCCTAAGTCTTCCATTGGTTGACGCCTATATGTACGTTGCTATATTTAGAGAAGCTGATTTAGCCATTTTTCCACACAAATTAAAGTGCCAAAACTTTCAGACTGAGTGTATGGTGGACATATGGCCGGGATCTCTAACCCATCTCAGAGCCATTTGTCCAATAATGAAATAACATGCTCTTATGCAATATAGTACTTGTCTAGAAAAGATTACTACACCACTGTAATTAAAGAAGTCCTTAAACACGAATACACATTTTAATGCATTTTGTGGTTAGTGTAACACTGCAACCTGCTTACAATGTAGCACCACATCCGTTTTCTAGCACTGGTTTTGAATACATTCTAATTAATTCCTGTGTTTCTGTAAACACAATAAATTATATGTCTCTGCTGTGCTGAAGGGATTCAATGCAGAAATGAGTGCATGCATGTCATTCAGCAATAAATACAGAATTGGAGAGGTTCTACTGATGTACCCTGGATTAAAATGTAATTTGTTTTCAGTGTATACATCCCTGTGAGCGCCTGCTGCTTTTGGCCAAAAATAACATCCGTCGTCTGTGTTTCAGGAAAAAAGAATGGGGACATGGACAAGAACTTTGATACCCTCGACTTGCCAAAACGATCTGAATCTGCAAAAGGTAGAGTACGGTTGTTTATTGACCCCAGCCCACAAACGTGGACTTCAGTATGAGATCTAGTATAGCCTTCTGTTGGTTGTATTTAGATTTGTGTGCTGCTGATCAGTTTCAGGTTATCTTGTTAAATTCTAAATGGTGGATTGCACTTGACAGAGCTATTGAAACAGTTAACATCAGTTGGTGAAGCTGCTTATACATACAATAGACAGAATAATTCACATGTGAATGAAATTCCAGCCCAGACTATTTGATTACTCCATTCCATTCACCATTAGCAGATGATTAACTTGTGTTGTTAGAACTCTGGAGAAGTCACCAGAGAACAGTTCAGCAATGCTCTTGTTCTAAGGTTTATTTACCCTGATTGCAGTGTTGATCAGAGAGAGCAGGGGAGCTGTTTCCTTATTGCTCCTGTTTGTTTGTGAAGATTAAAATGTGCTTGTTGTGTATGGATCAATGCTCCACGGACCCCATAGTGTGCACTCAACTCATTTTGTTGAACCATTTCTAGCTGGCACATTCTGTTATGATGGTTGTGTGTACTAATCACCATTTCTCAGTGGAGAACAAGCAGTAGATTGGAAGGGAAAGTTCACCCTTGTCTATTCATTTCTAAGGTGATGCCAGAATGTAATTGTAAGTCAGTGGACTTCTGGGGAGTTTCCTGACACGTCAAGGTGACATCATTTTACGTGCAGACAGATAGCCACTGGTTAGTCATTCACTGGCGTAGCTGCTTCCTGCAAAGTGTAATCAGCTTTCATTCTACACCTATGTTTTTCACATTCATACCATGTCCTGTCTGCACTCCACCTCTTTGATATGTAGTACTACTGCTTTGTGCACTGTGCACCCTGTGCCATCGATCAAGCTCCATGCAGACATTGAGTGCTAGCTGACCTTAGACTCTCTTCGTATTGATTGTATGTGAGGCTAAGAGCGGATTGCTTCCAGCTATGACTTAGAGACCACTTGTATCAAAACATATGTTTTATAGATTGCTAGAACCCCTGAGAAGTTTCAGGTAACTGTGTATGCATGAGCATTCATATACGAGTTCCTGGGAACAGCATAACTCCAAAGAACCTATTCAGGTCTTGCATGGGCGATGCTGGAAAGCAGTTTAATTTATGTGAAAAACAAACCATTCTAGTTTAGACATATTTCTGTGCCTTTTGAATAAATATTTTAGTATGGTGACAATGGAAGCCGTGCTATTGGTGAGGGAGGGAACTGCAGCTGAGAACCAAAGGGTCCAGGTTACATAGATACAGTCACATTTACACAATTGTTTGTATGTGATTAAAAAGAAAAAAGGATATTGGGCAAACTGGTACAATACCTGTCTTTAGAAGGTTTCTGAGGTGTTATGGAATAATTCAAGGGAGAAGTCTCTTCAGAATATGCTCAGCTTATTTTGTTCGTATGATATAGAACATTCAATCCAAAATGAACAATGACAATTATTTAATAATTTCACATTTCTTTTATAGCACAAGATTAATGCATCATTACAGACATTAAACCAGGCCTGTCCAACCTGCGGCCCTCCAGATGTTGTGAAACTACAAGCCCCAGCATGCTTTTCCGGTAGACAACCAGTTGATAGCTGGAAGGGCATGCTGGGACTTGTAGTTTCACAACATCTGGAGGGCCGCAGGTTGGACAGGCCTGCATTAAACTGTAACTAACGTCTCGCCTAACCTCCAGTTTGTAACTTGTTTCCAACACATAGGCCTAACCGCAACTTCACTTTTTCTCATGATATAAGTGAGGTATATTTCTGAACAGATTGCAAGATTAATTACCATAAAACATATTTCAGCATAAAGACTTGAGTAATATCTGCTAACTTAAAAAAAAACAAGTTAATTTGTCAACATATACTGTATATTATTACCTCATAAGCATCCTAAGCACTTTAATATAACCAGCATATTCAACTTCCATTGATTATCCATATTAGAGGACTCAACACTAGCTTGTCATTGCACATCTGAGGCCTTTGGTATATTGTAGGTAGGCAGTTTCTGCTTGCCTATGTTAAAAATCCAGGTGTGTTTATGGGGGCTGGACAGAAGACTAAGGAATAATGTGTTCAGCGTATAACCATCCCAGGTACTCTGTTATTATCCTCCTCTTATACTAGCACATTGCAGGTAGTGTAAACACCAGGTTCCTGTCATACTACTCTGATAAACTCTATAAATAATTGTGCGTCCAGCGTACAACATCCCAGGTACCTCTGTTATTATCCTCTCCTCATACTGGTACATTGTAGACAGTATAAACACCAGGTTCCTGTCATACTACTCTGATAAACTCTATAAATAATTGTGCGTCCAGCGTACAACATCCCAGGTACCTCTGTTATTATCCTCTCCTCATACTGGTACATTGTAGACAGTATAAACACCAGGTTCCTGTCATACTACTCTGATATACTCTATAAACGCTGTAGACATTTAGCAATCTGCTAACAAATGGAGAGTATAAACATTGGGATCCTGGGCAGATAAATGGTGGGTGCAAAAAGTGCCAAATTAACACCACCGTAAGTGATGTAACATGAGATGACATCATGGTAATAAAAGTATTATTTTAGATATTCTTATGTGAATGGACTTTTTTTATTTTGGATTTTATTGTAAGTTCCGGTATGTATTTAAATGTGTGTGGATGCATAACACAGATTGTTGTTTTTAGCTAATTGGAGTTTAGTGGTAAGATGGTAATCTTAGTGTGTATAGATTGTTTTGTGCAGTCTGGGTTATGTTATAACTGATTAGTGGAAAGCATGGCCTGTGACCAGTATTGCTCCATTTGAGAGCTTTCCTGGCCAGACCCCTGATTGGCTGTAAGACCCCAAGAATTTGCATATCCAGCATGTTACATTTGGTCTGTATGATTAAAGTCAGTATTTTTCCTCTGCATGATGTAAAAATAAGGCCTGTAGTCAATAATACAAACGTGCAATTACCATTATGACTGGCATTTTTTCCCCAGGTGGAAAGCTGAATAATGTATCAGAAAAGTGTGCATTTATTAAGTATCGCATTAAGTACAAATATATGTATTAATATAAAAAATAATATACATATCTATTAAGCAGTGTTACTTTGTGTTTGAAATGGAAATAAGTTATTTCAAATGATTGTGATATGTGGAAAGCAGCTTGTATGTTTACTATGGTGCTCAGCTCATGCTTAACTCCTTCAGTAGTGTTTGTAAGGCAATGAGAGAACAATGTGACTACAGCACCCCTGGTTGATAATACACTAGGGTGAATGAAAGGTATAATAGTGTATTCCTGTCTTCTAAGTCTATGCAGTATCTACACTACTTCACTGTCTGGAAGAGTGACAGCTGGGTCCTGCTGCTGCCTGATGAGACGTGCCAGCTTTCTTCTCTCACCTCATTTGCAGCATTAAAGTGCACAAGAGACTCTAATGAACAAAGGCATTCAATTGGTTCTAGCATAATCACAGTCTATTTCAAGCAACAAGCTGGTATCTGTGCCATTCTAAGATGTTTTACGCCAGTCTTACCTTTCTGTAGGATACTTGTGCACCTCTTGTTTGCAATATAATATACCACAGAACACTCCATTGGAGAGAAAAAAAAAACAGAAATGAGACCAACTTGACAGATAGTTGATTTATTTTTTTATTAGTGTTTTCTTGACTTTAAAGAGGACTTGCCACTAAGGAGACAGAGAGAGATTTTTAAATCAACCACATACTACTGTAAAAACACCCCCGCCCCCCCCCCCCTGCTGAACGCCAATGGTCATTTCCCCAAATATCTGCACAAATCTATCTTTCTTAAGCATTTAAATGATCACTAAACCCCAAAACTGACATTTTGCAAACATGAACCATGACTGTTAAATGCATTTAGTGTTAACCAGGCATTTCACTGCAGCTGGTAGAAAGTAGAGTATTACCTCCCCACTTCATCACAGGCAGATGAAGCTGCTCCCACATCTCTAAGATGCTGCACTGATGGGAGCGGATACAGGTAAAACTGATGAGACTGCAGTTATTCAATCTGCTGTGACATCACTGGCCAATTCACAGATCTGCATTACTGTCAATTACTGCGTGTGCGATAGGGAACTTCCACTCACCCAACATTGCAGCCTGCTTCAGAGAAATCAAAGAGAGCATTGTGGACATATCTATTATGTACATTTAATGTATAGTATTCAGTTTAGCAATTCAGCCCTTCTTGTATATGTCCAATAGGCTTTACTTGCACTTTAAATACAATTCTGACTGATCCATAAACCTGATGGGACTATTACATTTGAAGAAATTGTGATGGTAGAGCTTGGACTTGTGTTTATATTATACATTTTTTTTTTTTTTACTGTTTTTATGACTTTCTGAAATGTTTGTGGTATACACAAACTTGAAAGGTAATTTTTCTGAATGGTCCTTAGACCTGCCCTGGCAGTACAACACTTAGGGCTAGATTTACTAAGCTGCGGGTTTGAAAAAGTGGGGATGTTGCCTATAGCAACCAATCAGATTCTAGCTGTCATTTTGTAGAAGGTACTAAATAAATGAAAGCTAGAATCTGATTGGTTGCTATAGGCAACATCCCCACATTTCAAACCCGCAGCTTAGTAAATCTAGCCCTTAGTGTGGTGATTTGTGCCCGGAGCTTCCTGTTCCCAAATATATTTACAGGACAGGAGCAGCCACGGATTATGATGTCTGAGAGTTTTGGGAAGGTCTCCTAGTGTTATTGCTCATTCCTTACTGAATGGTTTTAACCACAAGAATTTCCTTCTAAAAATACTCTCTAAATCACAGAGAGGCGGCTGTGGGGACAGAACATGCCAAGAATCAACTGTTATTCATTCTCCATGCTAGTAATCTGCAGGATGGCCTTTTCAGCAGTTTGAAGCCTCTTTATGCCTCAGACCCAAATATTCTTATTACCCCTGAATGCTTAATGACGTTTCCAAAATGGCTTCTGCTTCATTTACACCATAAATACCAAATTTCATATTAATGACCTCCATTAGTACAGATTATCAAGTGAACAACTGGAAGTTTTATGCAGTGTTCCACACTTGACAGACCTTGGAAAATGTAAGAGTTTTGTTCTCCGGTTCTGGCTTAATATAAGTGTATAAATATAAATGCTCACTTATTCTACAATATTAGGAAAAATCTAACCTTTAGGAACATTAATTTAAAAAAATCAGGTATGAATTGATGAGACAAGTTTGTGCATGGATATAAAATATAATTTTGTTTCTCATTTATTTTATTATTAATCTTATACTGTCAAATGATACAATCCAGTCGATATTTCATCCAGTGTGTTGTAGCAAGTTCAGCTTGGTGTGGGTGGTCAGCCCACAAGACAAGGAAGACATAAAGTGTAGTTTTATGTAAAATGATTTAGCATACTCCTTGACAATTGTTTATAGATATTTCAGGTTAAGCATTTCATAAGGAGCCTGTTTTATATTCAGACTGTTCCACTAGTGTCATGTGATGTTTAAAAATACATATTGCGAGTTCACAAGCTTCTGGATGCTACCGGTTTAACAAGGCATCTAATTGTTATAGAGCAAATGATATGGCTCAGGGGTTTGAGTTTAAATCATACATTGAACACGCACATTTTATATATTTATGTTAAGTTATTTGTGATGGTTTAACTGTAGCAAATATTATGCATGCCTATAACGTGCTATGCTATATACAGTACAGAGCACTGGATATCCGGAGGGGCTAAATAGCTATAATGTGTTGGCTCTAGATTTTGCTTTTATCACTTTTCATTATTTCATAAAACAGAATGATGTTGGCAACACCCCCTATAAGCCATGCCCACTACAGGGCTCCGCAAAGTATTACCTTGTAATGGTCTATTTAAAGTTAATGGCTTAAATTAGTGCATAGTGGAAAACACCGCTGAAAAATGTTCAGATGCAGAAAAAAGATGTTTGTAATACACTATGGTTCACAGGACAGTAATAAACTGCGCACTTCTATAAGCCAACGAGTGACAGGTGACACAGCAAGTGGCTACTCATCATAATCATCAGATAGAGAGATAGATATAGATATATATAATATAATATTATAGATATATATAGCACCACTAATTCCATTACCAGGTTCTGTGAGGAGAGCAGTTTTATACACCAAGTAACCATAATCAGTGTTAGGTTTTCACATTATTAGCACATACCACCCGACCCCTCTTTCATATTCCTATGATCACACTTTCTTTTTGGCTGCCTTTACATCTCTGAAGTCTGTGAGCAGAGGATATTTAGCACACCCCATCCATTAGCTACACCCCTTTTACACATCACAACTATCTTCCACCCAATGATGTTCTCAGGAATGTAATTAGATCCATTTTTCCAGTTTGCCCAACAAATCTATAGAGACTTTGTGGCTGAAACTGCCGGCATACTGGGTATCTGTGGTAATAAACTGTGCTGATTGTTTGTTTCTCTGGTGCAAATATGTGCTATATTCCTTTGGAGGGATTGATGAAAAGTGAGGCTCTGTACATCATAACACGTTGCCCAGCTCCACTGCCTTGTTACACAAGAGGAAATGGGTCTTGTGCTGCAGAATTTACTATCTATACCAGTGAATAGACAGGCATTTCTCTGATAGCACAATAACGGTCTTCTGACTGGTTAATGAGATGCAGGAATGTAACTGGTCATTCTTCTGCATGAGCAAGGAACCAACATAGAGCTCTGTCACCTCCCTTACAAGACCAGATGCAAATATTTTTGTACAAGTAGATTCACTAGCAGGATATAAACCAATAATATTAGTTGCTGCAAGATTTAATACACTACATTGTACTACACCTGTTAGCGGAACCACTCGCCTTAGTTTGCCTCATTGTAGACACAGTCCTGATGGAATGGTTATGGGTGATGTGTATTTCATCCTGGAAGGGGTCATGCCTAGGAGTAGTGCAAGCAAAACACTGGTGTAGGAACCCCTGCTGTGGATTCTTCATTCTATTACCATGGTTTAAAGCGCACTACATAACTGACACACTTGTGGACACTGTACTTTCCTGATGGTCCATGTACACACATGTTGAAACATAAACACTTCATCATCCTCTCTAGGCCTCCAGTTCATTTTTCTGTAGAATACATATTGTATCTCCTTGCATACAGTGTACTTTCTGGGCTGAACTCCAGCTCACACCCTGTCCTCCGCCTTTGTTTATGTCCAGTCCCTTATCTACAGTATATTATGAATGGTACAGGAACCAAACCACCATTGATAGGTTGCAGAGAGAGAGGATTAGACCAAGTAGCCCATCTCGCCCTTGATGTCACTCCCATCATGCCACGTTCCTGAACTCATTTTAAATATCTTATAGAATACTGTTCCAAAAGTGTCCTTGTACACATCTGATGAAAGGTAACCGTGACTTAATATAGTCCTAGGCACTTGTCAAGATGAAAGGAGATAAAGACCTATCTTTCAGTTAGCTTCTTGTGTCTTGTAATACATACAGCCCTGCACTTTCTACATGAAATAATATACTGCTAGTGTACATTGTATAGCGATTTTTACGTTACTGTAATATAAAGGCAGAAGGCATTTTATATATGGTTCATAAATAATTGTCAGAGGATGGATTATAAAAATGGAATACATGAATAACTGCACTGATTAGACTGTAATAATATAATATACAACAGTTTTTAAAACAATTGTGTTAGCGTCACTTGAATGTTCATATTCCAATGGTATATAAAATACCCTTTCCGATATCTTCAATTACCCCTATAATCTAAAGTTTTGTGCCAGTTTTAAAAACATCTCTTGCAAAAGCTTACCTGCTGTACCATTTAGTAGTTCAGTAACGATATAGAACTCCAGCTATACAATTTATAATTTACAGGATGTCCTCTCACTTTAAAATGTACTCCTATTTTATAAATAAATAATTAGAAAGGTTCTATATGGACTGAATCATTTAATTTTCCCCATTGGACATAAGACTAGTCCCTAGTGTCATTTCAGCAGGTCAACATTACATTATTCTGGCTAATTCCCCTGAGCGCCAGTAAGTACTACTTGTCCAGAGTGCATATATCACCTTGCCATAAGTTATTGGTAATTCACATCATCATGGTATACTCTGCTCTCAAACATTTTGAATGTTAGATGAGTGGTTACATAAATTGGGTTTTCCCTAATGCACTGTGTCTCTCTAAACAGGCTTTTACCTTTCATCTTTTTCTATCTCCTGTGTTTGCTCAGGGCTTACTCCATATTGCTTTCTCTCTTGTACTGCTGCTTGTAATTTATGATTATTGCAATGTACCAACATCTTCTCTCCCGCCGTGCATCATGGGAGAGATGACCACAACAGACACCAAATAATCTGGAGCCTTTCCAGTGAGTCTGAAATAATTGGATTCTGTCTACTGTCTGTGTGTAAAGGCCTTTTATATCTGAACGGTTCAAAGTAGTGCTTCTTAAATCAATGCCCAATTACCCCTATCAGCAGTCTTAGCAACGGGCATACTTGAAAATCATTTAGTCTTTTTGGACTGGGTTTGGATATAAATTTACGCAATGCACCCCACAGGAGTAGAAGATAAATATTGCCTTGGGCAAACAAGAACAATTGATAACCTGGTATTCCTAGGGAGTGTCTGTGACAGAAGTATTATTATATTATTAGAAATATTATCCCACTGTGTTCTGCTGCTGGTATTTGAGCATAAATGATATTCTTGTGTGTTCTGAATTCCCGATATTACACTAACCAGCCATGGAAAGCAGGGGAACTTTCTTGTTGATAATGGCCAGGTGCAGACTTTATATAAATACATAGCCATCATCATCATCATCATTTATTTATATATATATATAGTGCCACTAATTCCGCAGCGCTGTACAGAGAATTCGCTCACATCACTCCCTGCCCCATTGGGGCTTAGTCTAAATTCCCTAACACACACATACACAGATGGAGACAGACAGACAGACTTGGGTGAATTTGTTAGCGCCAATTAACCTGCCAGTATGTTTTTGGAGTGTGGGAGGAAACCGGAGCACCTGGAAGAAACCCATGCAAACACGGGGAGAACATACAAACTCCTCCAGATAAGGCCATGGTTGGGAATTGAACTCATGACCCCAGTGCTGTAAGGCAGAAGTGCTAACCACTACGCCACCGTGCTACCCTCTGCTGATTAACCCCAAAGCAGGGAAGGATACTCAAACCTTGTTGCACCCAGAACAGTTGCCTCTTCTGCCTACTCCCTGTTCTGAGAATAAACATACCACTTTGTCTGATTACAAGAACAAAGGAGTGATCATAGGGAAGGACTGAAAGAGACAAAGGGGTCTATCTATTATCAGAACTCTGATTGTAGTGATAAGTGATTTACTTCTTTTTACTTTGCCAGCTTGCACATGCTCAGTTCCACTAATATGAGGGAAAATAAAGTTTGTAATTTATTTTAAAAATGTAATTAACATTTAAATATTAACAATACTTTCTTCAAAAAATAAAGTGGTTTTATTCTGTTACTACTGTCTCTCAAGTACTACTTATTATATATGCTTTCCATGCACAGAATAGCATGAGTATCCCCACCGGCAGGGTTAGTACTGGCAGTATCAATGGTATTGTTACCTCTTTCATATACTGGGCAGTGCAATAATGAGTTATATCGCTGCTGCAAATGGCCGGCAATGGGGCTCTCCAATATCCTGTAGTTTCAGCTTATACCCTGAACTGGTACTATCCCACAGCAAGAGGGGAAGTTTGAAGATGCACCCCCATCAATATACTTTCATTTGGACTTTTTCCTTCTGTGTACTGTTTGGGGTTTTTATCTGACTGGCCTTTTCTCGTGCCCTCTAGCTGCAGCTGTATCCTTCAGAGCTCTGAATCCTCCGTTTCTAATGCAGAAGAGCCGGCCTTTACTTTACATTCTATTGGTCTTTTGGGTGGGGCCGTAAAATGAGATTGGCATGTTGGCGGTTGTAACTTACAACCTGGTCAGGCAGTTAAAATGCAATGCTCCACAGATGTTCAATCAAGCTGGCATTATCATGATTTAACTACCAGCCAGGGGAACCAAAGCATTCAGCCCTTGCATATTTAACCGCAGAATATGCTGTCTTTGAAGTCAGAGCTTGAAAGGTTTTTGAAGCATGCAGCTGTACACCTATTTATCCACCCCCTGTGTCAGAGCCATATTATTTTAATGAGCATATTTTCTTATTCCCACATATTTACAATGCCAGAATCTGTGGATATGCAATTGTAATAGTTTAACATAACTCTGTGTGTATCTATGTGTGTGTATTTTCAGGCTGATTTTCACCCCAGCTGAACTGCAGCAAATATGCTGTCTGAGAACAGACTAATTTATTTATCCTTGATTGACTCTGGGTTTCTATAAATCAATTTGGTTTTAAGCAGGATAATACACTAGCCCCACATTGCCCTCAGCCCGAGCATGCATGCCTGTTTGTGTCAAGTGTGTGCAGAGTGTATTATGTTTGACACCATTCGGTGATGTCTGGATAATCTCAGATTATCCAGATGCTGATATATAGAAACAACATGCTAGAGGAAAGAAATAATAGTATTACAATTATATAGGATAAAAGTTACCTTTTATTATTCAGGCAGGTCACCTGACTTGCTCAGATTGAGATGACCTGAATGAAGGGCGCACAGAACTTCCTAATTATACACACATTTCCAGTATTGGTGAATTCTGTTATCTGGGTAAATAGTTCTGTATATCCCTTTACTGGTAACCATAGCAACTGTATGCTTCAGGGCTCCTGCTGAGTGATGCTAGGAGCACTGCAGCCTGTGTAAGGCTGTCCCTCTGTTAATGATGCCCTTGTGTCTGTATCCACGTTACACATTATCACAATTGTATAGCTTGCGTTTGTGCCCTATACAATCTTCACCTGGGTGATGTACTGCAAGGTCTCTTGTTTCACATTTCAAGTGATTATTAAAGACGATAATAAACCCATGTGATAAATACAGACCTATATTATAATCGCCTAATAAGAATAGAATTAATGACTTAATAGACAGGCTACAGCTGCAATGTTACATTATTTGTATGCGATTTGTATGAATTCTATGGATGGTTAATATTTATTATACATAACCAGGAATGGACAGAAAAGACGTCTCTTTGGCCAGGAAGGAAGTCTCTACTTCTGCCCTCTCGTCTGTTCCATTTCAAACCCATTCTGCTTTCCCTAAACCAAGTAATCTAATGACGATAAAATCTGTGTGATTATAATGATGCTCACATCTATAAATAGCAGCACTAAGCTAGCCTAGCGACTACATGGGGAAAAGGATCATTTGTATGGGGAGAGCTGCCTGTGATGCAGATTCTGTTTAGATAGGCAGCAATCACAACCAACGTGCAAATCATTTGTCAGCGACATTTTTTTATGACTGTTAAGCATGTTTTTGACATATAGAGATTTTAGTGTCTATATACTAAATAACTGCAGTAATCTGTGAAGATTTGTTTCCTTAGAGGTCAGTAAGTGTTCAGTTTAGGTGATCTGTACTAGGAATGACAGCTTGCTGTACCTCCATACCCTTTTACTTTGTATCTGCCATCATACACACATGTTCTTCATAGTCAGTGCCGGCCAGAAGAAATAATACAGCCTAAACCTGTAAGAAAACATAAACTAAGCATTATTAGAATAGAGAAGAAAAAATTAAAGTGCAAAACATGCACATTTAGTGGGATTGCTTATTAGACGTGAAATGCACATGGCGAGAGTGAAAACATCACTTGAATCTCCTGCCTGCTGCTATTATAGGACCATCCCCTGCAGGATCGGACCTAGGTAAAAAAGCTGAGACTGTACTCATCTTAGTTAGTATGACATCACTAGCTCTGCCCCTTTGCACGAATCAACCAATCCACACAGTGCATTTTTGCAATGTTGTCGCTCAAAGCACATACCTCCCAACATGGCTGCCCCCTGCACAGGATTGAGACAGAGCATGGTGCACTTATTTAATGTAGTAGAAAAAAATCCAGTTGTTTCTTCTGTATTATTCAACTCCGTAATACACAGCCTCCTGACAAATATTAATTTCCATTAGTGGCTTTACTTGCCAAAGCTTAATAACTTGGAGTCCAGCATACAGGATATATGGCCAGTCGTCAGATGTCCTACACACTACTGCTCCCTTCTCTCCTGCACACTCCCACAGACTGTGTGTTCTTGTGGACAATACAATGCCTAGCTGGAGTGAGGAAAGTGTGGTAGACATTGGTGCCAATCCAGTCTATTCTCCGCCATTCAGAATCGGAGATCAGGAGTACGTCCTTATATTAGTTTCTGGAATGGCGGGAGGTATGATTTCTCGGGTGCTAAAGCCATTCTGTTAGCAGCATGCACAGAGCAGAAATAAGAGTATTTTATATTGAATGTTTATCATCTGACTTTTTCAACAGCAGGTGGATTTATTAACCCTTCTGTGTTTGAGATAATGTTGAAAACCATATTTGTTGGTGACTTTATGCCCGAAAATGTGGCGCCTGAGACCCTTGTCTAAATACATAAATAGCAGTCAGGTGACCTCAGATAAAGTCAATGGGAAAAAATTAGTCATAAAAATACTGGTGCCTCCCAGCATGCCTATGGGCAGAGCATGTTTTTGTTATCATGTGCTTTACCCTAATGCTACTTGTGTACTTTAATCATTTTTTGCCTGAGTAAGGAAAATGAGACTGTAATAGGAACTAGAGTTCATTTGCTAGTGTCAAATATTTAGGTGTGTTTAAATCACACCTGGTTATAGAAGTGATTCAGATTTCACATATACATTCTCTATCACATAGATGAGTGGATGATGTTATCTTCTAAGATCAGGTGTAGATACCCATGTACGTAGTAGGGGTTTAAAGGCACCCCCTATATGGCACGTCACCTGGTCCTCTGGCCAAAAGGTCGGTGGTGTCAGGGGTGCCTGAAAATTAACTGGTGATGGGGAACTTGCAACACCCTCACTGTGAACAGAGTATGGCACAAGCACTTCTAACCTCCTTTCATCACTTTTTATTTCTTTTTGGCTGGACCAGAATTTTTTTTAAACCCTGCCTGTGGGCACTTATTTATTTATTGGACACGTAGCACTTACCACTAAGCACTTTTTATGTTTTTTTTCTTTGTTTTTTTTTATTGCTGTGGAGCATGTTGGGGTTTGGATATAGACCCTTATGGGCGACCCTCTCTCCCTAAGTCATGTGAGGCTTCCTTCTTAGGTTGGGAGCTGAAGAACCAGTCCCCCCGGGGAAAGCTTCGGGCCAACCTCAGTGAAAAATGGGACCACTCGAGCCTTACGGCAGAAGTGGTCCTGAAGACCCTTGCCTCCTAAGGGGCCTTTTGGGTCTGGAGGTCGGGATGTAAAGGGGCTCTCCCAAGCTTCGGCACAGGGGTGCCCGAAGATATCATTTTTTTTTATTTTTGTGTTTTGTTTTTTTCCCCACAGATTGGCAATGGAGCGACAGCCCTTATGGGTCCAATCCCCTACGATCTAAGGGAGGTGGTGTGGCCCTAGTGGCTCCCACTTCCCTGAATCCCCTGAGGTCTCCCCTTCTGGGGGAGGCAGAAGATCCTGTGCTACGAGGGAAGCTCTGGCGGAACCCTAGGCAAAAGGGGCTGCCCTAGCCTTGCGGCGATGAGGGTCCGAAGACCCTTGCTCCCCTAAGGGGCCTTTTGGCTCCGGGAGGTCGGGATAGAGGGACCCTTCCACTTTTGAGAAGGGTCGGAAAACCGTACCCTTGAGCACGTTTTGGAGTATCACACTTTTTTTTTCGAGCACTTGGGAAGAAAGCACGTTTTTCAAGCCTTGTGGTGAAGGGAATCTGAAGACACTTGCCCCATTTGAGGGCCTTTGGTTTCAGGGCGTCGGGTATAGAGGGCCCTTTCTCTCTAGAGAAGGGCTAGTTCCACACCCTTGTGCACTTTTTTTAAAATTTTGACACCTTTTTTTTTTGCACTTGGGCTTTCAATAAACAACTGGTGCTGGATATGACGTATACTTGGAAGAGGAGAACTGTTAATGAACTGAAATAAATCCCATCCTCACAATGGAATGCCGTTTCACTTCCCTTACTTATCAGAACTAGAGTACACCAGTGTATTTTATGTTTCTCTGCACTGGTTTTTGTTGTTGCTGTAAATTGCAGCCAATTAACCTACCATATGTTTTTGGAGTGTGGGAGGAAACCGAAGAACAACCCGGAGGAAACCCACGCAAACACAGGGAGAACATTCAAACTCCACACAGATAAGGCCATGGTCGGGAATCGAACTCATGACCCCAGCGCTGTGAGGCAGAAGTGCTAACCACTAAGCCACCATTAATACCTGCAATAAATCTTTAAAACTGTTGTGATGTTAGTGTATCTATTTCATCTCTCTACGTAATCTAGCAAGATACTGAACCACCACTGTCCTTCAGGAAAGGGTTACAGAACAGTTTCCTAGGGTTGCCTTTAAGCCTAGATAAATGACTCCCATTAGTGCCAGGTTAGTGTTGCTTTTTACTCTAGTAAACATTTGTCCTTTCACTCAAATGAATTGTGTACGTGTTGTTGTTTTTTCTGTTAACCTCTCCAGGTAAAGGCTGTGCTAAGGAAAGTTAAATTTTCATTAATTAATAGCAATAAGGCATTGATACATTTCATTGTGGTCTATTTGATGACGGTTAAACACTGGGAAACTAATAGAAATGGCTTGGTGCATGAGTTTCCTTGACTGACCTTGAGCAGATTTATAAGAGTTTATACTGCCCTCATGTGGTTGCAAGGCTGTAAGTCTCTGTATTTTAATAATAATCAAGAAGTAGAAGAGTATTCAGAAATTCTGCCCTCTTGGACACAATCATGGATTTGTAGAGCAAGATTTGTGAAGAACAGTAGTTTGCACCAGCCAATGAGAAGAGATGGGCAGAATAAGACCATTCTTTGCTCAGTTCGGATGTTGTACACCATGGGCCTGATTCATGTTCAAATGTAACTTGCATGTGGTTTCGTTTTTAAAAAGAGCGCAGAAGTTGTGCGTAGTTCCGACTGTATTCAAATCCAGGCGTATCACAAGATACATTTCGATTTGAATCTGATTGGAAGTGCACTCTGCCTAAACGGTACTTGCTGTATATAGACACAGGATAGACTGCAGTACATACACATGTGTAAATACAATAAAAGCTCACATCAGAACGCATAAAACTTTAGTTTGATCATAGCCTAAAATGACAACTCTTAACAGTGTAATCATTTATACGAATATTTATTTTCAAATATATATATTTTATAGATTTTTTTACACTAATCATACACATGAATTTTTAAATAAAAACTATGCCGTGTCAGTCATCACGATCAGTCGGCATGAACACCTGCCCTCTAGTGGTATACAGGTGAAAACAAGCCAGGGCCTGCATTGGCCCCATCTGTGTCTTAACGCCCTTACTGAGCATGGCCTATATTAGACCTCCCATTCCCTCCCCCGGTACGCCTATCAAGTTAAAGTCAGTCGTAAGTGTTTGCTGTCGGACAGGAATTGCATGCAGTTGTATTCATTGGAGTAATATGTTTCTGGGCGTGTGCAGAGCTGTTTCACGCAAGATACGCTACGCAAATAAAGTGACGTCCAAACATGAATCAGGCTCTGTGTCTAGTTGTGCGAAGCAGTGCAAAAAAACAGATTTTTGTTTTGTAAAGATAATTGAAATTGGATAGAGTGTATTTTTAGGGACACCCCTTGCTTTGGGGGAAGGGCACACAGCCTTTTTAACTGTGCAGAAAACACTTGCATTTTGCAGCAACTCTGATCCGGTGGAGAGTGTCTCCTCCTGTACTATTAACGGGATGAAGTGATCGCCATTTAGGGACACTTCAGCAACTGATGTTTTGACACTCTTTCAGAATGCTCCTCTTCAGATTTCTACACCTCCCAAACATAAGGCACGCTAATTTACAGAGGTGACTCCTGAATGCGGAGGGTAGGTGTGCACCTTAACAGTTAGATCCGTCCAGTGTGCTTTGTAAACAAGGTGTTCACTTAACCTTGTTATATTCAGGTCCCTGTTTATTTTGATATTGTATACATTTTATTAAATTTGGATTGAAGAACAATAATAAAAGCACTTATGCCTACCACTTAATATGGTCTTCAAAAAAGGCACAGTACATTGACTGGCTAATAAATGAGTGACAATATGTAAAAGTGTGACGTCCTCAGATGTAGCAGCTTAATTTACGCACCATAGTCTCCAATTGTGCTAAATCTGGATATGTTTACAATTTTGTATTTGTTTGGATTTGTTATTGTGACAAGTGCACAAGTCTAGATCATCCGCAATAAATCATTTTAAATGCATACATTCTTTTTCAGTATTTTATATTGACCAGTTTTGCATTGAGTGGGATCTACATATGTAAATAACAATTCTTCTTCTTTGTTATATTATTTAGGATTTGAGCTGTTGTACCAGCCAGAAGTTGTGCGGCTGTATCTATCCATCCTGACAGAAAGTCAGAACTACAACACATTGGAAGCAGCAGCAGGAGCCCTGCAGAATCTGAGTGCCGGCAATTGGACTGTAAGTGGGTGTTGACTGACTTCATATTAAAGCCTTTAATTCCGGCACAACCAGTCTTTTAGTGGTGACCTTCTGTGCTCTGCCACAGTCAGCAGTTTTGCAGGCTTTATGCCTCGCTGACTTTTTCCATCACAATGCCGATTCTTCTGTATTGTTAACACACCAAACAATCTTATGTCCAACTCTAAATGTAACCGTTATCAGAAATCTGCTTTATTTTGCATATTTATTTATTATTGACAGTGTGCAATTGTGTTGATTTGATTTTATATTACTTGCATGTATTCTTTACAGCATTTGCAGTGGTGATTAGACCACAAACACTCCCTGACTACTTGTACACAGGAGTATATATACAGACATACTGCTGGTGAAGGAATTCATGTTGTGATCTGTGAATTGGAAGCATATTGGACATATTGCAGCAACAGTGAGATAGATAGATATATATACTCTATACTCTCTCCTTCCCTCCTCTTCCTCTCTCCTCCTCTTCCTCTCTCCTCCTCTTCCTCTCTCCTCCTCTTCCTCTCTCCTCCTCTTCCTCTCTCCCTTTTTTTTAAAAAAATAAATATATAGAAAGCAAACTTAAAAAAAAATATTATTTTAAATTGAATAGGAGTATAATTTAAAAAGTGGGCATCAATGAAGAAAGAATGAAAGGTGAGATGGGGCAATTAGATTAGTATTCAGAATTATTAAAGATGAGCAATCCGGTCTCAAGGCAGACATTGTAAGTATAGTTATAAGCCATTATTTAGAGGTAGAGGAGCGCCATGATGATGGAACCATTACATATACTATAATTTCTCTATTATTGAGAAGAGAGAGACAGGTTTCTTCCAGTAGAGGGCAGTTTGGCATCAGCTTTAAGAACATGCCAAATGGGTTTCGGAGTGTGTGTTTTCAGTAGAGTTTTTTTTTTGTTGTTAAAGTACATCTGACTGCTCTACATAAAGGAGTCAATGATTTGGGAACGGATCCAATATTCTTAAGCCTGTGGTCTATGTAATCACCAGGAACAAGTGATATCACTTCACAATCAAATATTCATGAGGTTCCTAGCAAATTGATAGTCACTGATAAAATGTTGGTTCAGTCAACAAAATTGCTGTCTTCACGTTGTAGTAGAGAGGTGTCAATAGGACATGTGACCGGAAATTATTTTGTTTTATTTGTGGAGAATTTTTTTTCTGCATTTTAGCTAAAAACTTTAGCAGCACTGTTGTTGCTGTGTAACAAAGTGAAATTATTATCTACGGAAAGGGAAGAATTCCAAACAGTGGACAAATCCTCAAACAATACCTTTTGTAGACATGAGTGTACCTTTGTTTTGTTGTGTTTCTTCAATCACT